>NW_027395414.1:0-62043 GCF_047511655.1 Castor canadensis | reverse complement strand
ACCCAAATTAATAAAATTAGAAGTGAAAAAGGGGAAAGCACAACAAGCACCAAGAAAATCCAGTGACTCGTTTTGGAGTATTTTGAAAACCTATATTCAAATAAATTGGAAAATAAAAGACTGGTCAAATTTCTAGATGTGTATAATCAGCCAAAATTGAACCAAGAGGACACAAATCACCTAAATGTATCTGTAACAAGCAATGAAATTGAAGGAGCAATAGAGGCTCCCAAAAAGAAATATCCAGGATTCACTGCTGAATTCTACCAGACGTTTAAAGAAATAATACCAACACTCCTCAATCTTTGCCAAGAAACAGAAAGGGCAGGAATGGTGCCAATGGCATTCTATGAAGCCAATATTACCCTCATCCCCAAACTGGACAAAGGCACAAAAAGAAATGAATTATAGGCCAATCACTTTATGAAATTAGATGCAGAAATCCTCTATAAAATACTGGTGAACTGAATTCGATAACGTATCAAAAGGTCATATTATCATGACCAAGTCAGTTTCATCCCAGGGATACAGGGATGCTTCAATATATGCAAATCACTAAACGTAATCTAGCATTTTAATAAAAACAAAGAAAAAAACATGATCTCAATAAATGCAGAAAAAACCCTTCAACAAATTCAACATTCTTTCATGACAAAACTGTTGATGAAACTAGGAACAGAAGGAAAGTGAGTCATACAATAAAGGCTATATATAACAAGCCTACAGTCAACGTCATACTAAGTGGAGGAAAAATTCAAACAATTTCTTCTAAAGTCAGGAACAAGACAAGGGTTCCACTTTCTCCATTAATGTCCAACATAGCCTTGTAATTTCTAGCTACAGCAGTAAGATAGGAAGAAGAAGTGAAAGAAATTCGAGTACGAAAAGAAGGATGAAACTATCCTATTTGCAGATCACATGATCTTAGACCAGAAAACTCGGCCAAAAAAAACTCCACCTTCAGAAATGTAGAAGGACACAAAATCAATTCACAAAAATCACTGGCCTTTGTATATACCAACCAAGAGCAGACGGAGAAAGAATACAGGAAAACAATTCCATTTATGATAGCTTCCAAAATAAACTTAACAAAGGAAGTGAAGTGAAAACTATAAACCACTGAAAAAAATCAAAGTCAGCTAAAACTGATAGAAAGGTCTCCTATGCTCATGACTGGCAGAGTCAATAGTGTGAAACGGCTACATTACCAAAAGCAATCTACATGTTCAACGCAATCCGCATCAAAATTCAAAAGACATTCATCAGAGAGAATGAAAAATCACAAAAAGTTCATTTGAAAGCCCAAAAGACCATTAAGAGCCAACACTAGAGATCACAATACCCAACTTCAAACTATACTTCAGAGACATAGCAATCAAAACAAAAACAGACATGTTTACAACTACGTACCGAGTTACAGAAATACACAAAGACCCAAACGCATAAAGAAAGAAAGAAGGTTGTCCGGGAGAAATTAACACGACCCTAAAAGGTCTAAGGGCTTCCCCTGCAAGAATACACAGCCAAGCTACAAAATGCCTGGCCCTGATCGCAAACCCATTTCTCTGCCCCTCACACAAACCAACACATCTCATCCAAAGGCACAAGTGTGCCAGGAAGCAAAGTCAAGCCAGTTTCACCATTCCCCCAGCTTGCCAAGCCCCTTAGAAACATGGACAGACTACAGAGCAAGGCGAACAAGACCAAAGCCTCCTGCCCTTTGGAACAAGAGCCCAGGGAGCCCAGGCACCCATCACAAGCCAAGCCAAGGCAAGCCAGGAAAGCCAGCAAGCAGACAAACAAGCAAGCTAGGAGAGGAAACTCACCTGGAGGTTGACAGGCTTCCGAATACCGAATACGGGGGGACTTGACACAAACCCCTGGCCTGAGGCAAGCCGCCGCCTTGAAGCGCCTGCCTAGCCGCCGCCGCCGCCCCCCCCGTCCGGGGCCGGCCGCTAGGGAGCTGCGCCACCGCCCAGGCGGGTGCAGGCGCCTTCCCGCCAGCACGGGTCTCCCAGCGGCGGTGGCGCTGCCGCACCGAGCTGCTGCCCGAACGTCCTCCCCCCACCAGTGGCCCACTCCACAGCGCCGAGGCCCCAAGCCCTGGCTGCTGCAGCCCATCCGGCCGGGTCCCCTTGCTCACTCACCCGCGCGAGGCTGGTCGGTTCTCGGGTCCTCCGTGTGCGCGCGCCTGCGCGCCCGCGATGCCTGGCCGCTCAGGGTGGCAAAGGCCCCAGGGGGGACTCCCGCAGGAGGCCGGCACGCAGCCTAAAAAAGACAAGCCTGTCAGAAGACAGCTTCAAGCGCTGCCCAGAGCCCAGCTGCACGGCGCACGGCGGGGGGGGGTGGGCGGGGGTCGGTAAACGTCCCAAACACCAGACTTGGCCTGCCCAGAAGGACCCTCTGCCTCTCTCCCAGAGCAAGAGCACCAGGAGCCCTCCTCTTCTCTGCATTTCTCCAGGAGTCCCCCAGGCTTGGGTGGCCTGCAGGGACCTGGAGCCCAGCTCCGACCCCCCTCCACACACACACACACCCCCCGACCCCAGCTCTGCAGGGCCCACCTCCCTCCACCTGCCATCCACTCCCCTGCCCCACCCCCACCCGCCCTCCCTCAGCAGCCAGGGCCAGCCCAGGAGGCAGGGAGGGAGGCTTGGTGGGATCCTTTGCCCAAAACTGCCTCTGTCTGCTGTGCACAAACACAGCACTTCACAGAGCAGGGCCAGGGCACCTGCCTCAGCTCACTGGAACCCACCAGCCAAGGAACCTGCTCAGCCCTGCCCTCCTCCCCCAATGCGTAGGTCTCCCCTAAGTTTTCAAAATTGCACCACTCATTCTTTCCAAGGTCCCCTACACTCCCTGGACATTGTCCAATCCTCTCCTCCTCTTTGCTCCCAGCACCTCCATGCTACACTCCAGGAGATCCCCACCGTCCCCACCTCACCTTAGAGCAGATCCATGCCTGATGAAGGAAGTCATCCCAGTGTAGTGAAATAAAACTTCTTCAAAGTTTTTCTTCTGCAAATCATAAAGCATCATATTCCTGGTGTGTACACTTCACCTGTACCCATATTACTTCTCCCCTGTATACTACTGTGTCCTGAACTCAGAAGAAAATCACATTTGCAGCTTATTTTACTGTGGGCCTCAACTGTGCAACATGCTAAGAGGAAAAAAATAAAGCCTAGCCTCTCGCTGAGCCTTGTGACAACATATACACAAAATGTCTTTATATGGTATCTACTACACAGAGATGTTCAGGAAGTACTGCTACTCTTTTTCCTTTCTTACCTGTCCCATTTTCCTCTGCACATTTCAAGTTCCTCTGCCAAAATTCAGATCAAACACCATTCATTCATTAACACTTTCTATACAATGAGAGCCTATGATGAGTCTCTACTCCCACTTCCTGCATGGGGACAGGAAATGTTTCTCTTCTTTTTTACCCATTTCACCTCACATTTATCCTGTTATACTAAATTTCTTTCCTAATAAACTTTACTATTATTTTTGTTACAAAAAATAATAGTGTACAAAAATACTAGCGAAGTACTATCTTCTTTCCCCAGTATTACTATTGTATTTCTTCTTCCCTTTCATATTCAATCATTCACTCTTTGCACCTCCCTCCCTCTCCCCTCTCTACAATACTGTATTTTGAACTATTTCATTCTATTTAATGTAAAAATAAACTTATCATGACAATTCATTACATTTTTAAGAAAACAAAACTGTTCGTGTGTATGCTGGGGTTGGAGTGGGAAGGTGATCTGAAACAAGAAAAGTAACCGAACTGCCATGTTTTTTTCTCTTCCCATCTTTCCGAAGTCAAATAAGGAGGTGATTAAGAAAATGTAAAGAGCATTCCGGAGCAGTCTCCAGAGTCAATATTCAAGAAACAGATACATTAAAGTCTTTCCTAAAAATAAATAAATGCCATTAAAAGCATTCCAAGTTTGGTAAATCACTGCTTAAAATCTCACAGTTGTTAATCCATATGAAATATACAACAAAGTACAAGAGAACATATTCTACTTACCAACAAGGAGCCACCCAACACTGGAATTGAGTGATTTGGGGACAATGTTGTCAGGCTTCCTTTGATCCATTACTGGATGTTTTTCTAGTTCAGCATCTGAAGAGCTAAAATATGCCAATGGTTAAGTATAGAATGAGCAATTCATAAAATTACAAGAGGAACCATGGGGGGGGAATTTATTGAATAAATGAGCTTTATTACATCAAGTTGTTTCCTTGAAAGAAAAAAGGTAAAAATGCAACTAAATAAACTCAATTTCAAAATAAAATGTAACAGAATGGGTATTTGTAATGTCCTGGTTTCATCATTTTAATGTGAGTAGTGACTAAGGTTAAGTTACTTAGGTTTACATGATTACTCTACTCTTTTTAATAATCTTATAAGCTCATACTTAGCTTTCTTAGACTTGGAAATACCGAAAGCTGCCTTTCTTTTCTGAGTACTTGTTTTTCCTCTCTGTTTCTTTCCTTTATTGTTGTGCTGGCTGGGGGTATATTGTGGCATTTACAAACATTCTTACAATGTGATTACTTTACTCTTAAATCTAATAAGAAATAACTATCTTACTCAGGCTTGGTGGGTCATGCCTATCATCCCATTACCCAGAATGCTGAGGCAGGAGAATCCCTAGTTCAAAGGTCAGCTTGGACTACACAGTGAGATCCTGTCTCAAGAACAACAAAATAGAATCTACTGCAAAATCTTCACAGGGAAAATGATGGAGCATTAAAAAAAAAAAAAAAAAAGGAAATCGGTTGTTTCCTTTTCTTCTACCCTTCCTGAGCAGTTCAACCAAAAAGCTAAAAGGTGAAGCTGGAAGGAGCAGGCATTTGTATGTGAGGTAGAGAGGAACAAACATCTTAGTAGCCTGGAGTTGGATGTCAGAGCCTGATAAGAGTAAATTAAGTATCCGCTTGTGTGAAGGTTTATGGAGGACAGACAGCACCTCAGGGTCTCAAAGCCAGAGTGAGATGAACAGGGTATAGTTTTAGGAAAGAGACAAGGTGCAAGGTACTGGAGATTGAGAGGAAGAAGGGAATTTACAGCAGGGCTGAAAGTGATGAGAAGAAATCAATCTCAATTTCTTGGAGCCTGAGAAGACTGAGACCCTAAGTGAAAAGCGCTTCTATGGGAAGGTGGCAAGTGCAGAATATCAGTCAGAACCAAGAAGGAAGACATTACACCTGACACGGGTAAGCAAGAGCTTCCAGGCATTCTGAGGAGTGTTTGTTTGGGAGCAGAAGTGGAAGCAGGATAAGAAGAGCATATACAATGGAGGTGGCCCATACAGTGTGTAGGGGAGGAGAGTTAATCAATTAAAGAAGTAAATTAAGGATAATGAGAACCAAGTTACTCGCTGCTGTAGGATATACAGAGGAGGAAAAGTAGAATGAACCCTGGATGACAGACAAGAACTGGTAGTATAATTTTCAACATAAATGAATATAGAAACAGAACTACAAATATGTGCGGGTATGTGTGTACTTACATATACACTCACTAGAAAACAGCAAAACTCCAGTAAAAATGAGCAGAGAACATTGCTCCTAAAAACTACTTTTCACCAAGAGGAATTGGGGCTCTTTGAAGAAGTGGCTGATTCCACAACTAAGGCAGAGAAAGTAAAAATGAATTTTCAAAAAAAGAAAGAACTTCTCAGAGAAGCATGGGGATGTGTGAAAAGGATTCAGAGCCAACTTCAAGAGCCTCCCATAATCAGGAATGATAGTTATTTATTAAAATCCATTAAGTAAGACAGGAAATTTTGAGTCCATACCAATATAAATAATCAACTAAATTTTGTTGAGCAGCAGGCTAGTCCTATCACCTCAGATTAACCTCCCCCAAATACTTATTAATGACAAGGAGAGGCTGTGAAAAGTATAGAAATTAAGTGTTCAAAGTAAACATGATGAGTAACAGGATAATTCAACATTTTACACCTCTGAGTCTAAGAATACAGCCTCCGTCGTCTATGCTGCTCTTGCCAAACGTGCATATAACTTGAAGCTGATCCATCTAGCCTCTCTCTCCTGATGGGTTATTATACTACGCTCCAGATATTCTGTTTCTCTAACACTCAATAAAGGAAATGAAAATATTTAAAATTAGAGCTAGCTGTGCTGGTCTGCACTAGCAATCCCTCTTATCCCTGCAAGCTCATCACTGGGGAAGCTGAGGCAAGAGGATCAAAACATCCAGGGTGGTCTGGGTTACAGAGTGAGTTCAAGGCCAGCCTTAGCTACATAGCTGCCTCAACAAACTATTAGGGACAAAATTCTACATCTTCTTTTTGTCCTTCACAAAGAAAGGCCACCCTGTGTATTGACAGGATACAAATAATCTGACAGAAAATGAGTAAAACACATACACAAGTAATTTACAAAGATAATGAATAGTATCGGTACCAATTAAAGACAAATGCCATCTGTTTTACTCATCAATGAAATAAATGAAAATTAAACAGACTGCAAGCAACTACACTGGCAAGACTTAGGAAAACAGGCACTCATACAGAATTGATAGTAATAAAGCAGTCAGTAGGCTTTGAGAAGAACAATTTATCAGATACTATAAAAACTATAAACAGGTAAACATGTTTATCTTTTACCTTTTAATTCTAGAATTCCAATCCTTGACAGTATTTCTTCCGGCACAAAGATGTCTTCTCAAGGACCATTAATTGCAATAGGTATCTGTATCAAACACCAAGAAACTGTAAGAACGCAGTTAATTTATAGAACACTCTCATTATAAAATAATATGCAGTCTTTTCAAGACTGGGTGCCTCAAATGGCTGGTAACACAACACAGCTGGGAAGTATGTAATGTTAACAGAAAAAAACAAGTTAAAAAGCAAGATATATACTATTTCAACTTATGACTTAGAAGAAGTCTGTGCCTTACATATATCTTACACCTAATATACTCTATATAATTTTTGAAAATTAAAGAAGTAATGTTTCTAACCTCCATTAAATTTTAAAATCCTGTCCCTATCTTTAGTATGAAAAACTATATGCTAAATTCTGTAAGAACCCTCGCTTGCCACAGTAAGGTAAAGCAGATCCTAGATTTATTGAAGGAGATAAAAAAGATGTATCATCATAAAATTCATTGTAAATAAAGTTAAAGAGCGGGGACTATTACCTGGTCATTTACATAATGCAAAAACACCTAGCATGTAAAATATATGAGTCACAAAAGTGTTGCATTCTAGAGAAAGGATTTACTACCATAGAACTCTAGGGCCACAATGACTATCTATTAACAGAAAAGTAAAATAATGACTGCTGTATGGCACTCAAGAAATATTTATTACATGAGTTAACTGCTTCTAAAACAGGTTTAACCATGTCTTCTAGTAATCTCCACACAACTCAGAATAAGAAGTACACTTACAGCCAGGTGTGATGGAGCACACCTATAATCCCAGTTCTTCAGAGGCTCTGAGGCATGAGGATCCCAAGTTCCAGGCCAGCCTACAGGGCAAAAGTCTCCTCAAAAACAAGTCCAGTCCATGGGCTCACACCTTTCACCTAACCAAAACGCAGATGTTGGGAAGATCACAGTTCAAGGACACCCTGAGCAAAATATTGCTAGACCTCACCTCAACCAAATAAACTGGCACATTGTAGCAGGCAACTGTATAAACATGAGCAGATTAAAGAGCAAGCCAAATAAATGAAAAGCCTGCTGACACTTATTAATCAAGGTGAGGTCCCTGGGTTTCTCCTACCAATGTACAGGCCAAGCATGACTTATTAGATACCAAGAGTCCCAAACTCAGGTAAAATGATGTGTAGGTCACATTACATCATCCACAACTCCACTGCCATTCCCTGTGGGAGTGAGGTGTGGCCCAGTCACATCCTCAGTAAAAAAAAACCACATTCTACCACCTTGAAAACTCTGATAGTAAGCTGAAACTAACAAGCTTCCTAAAGAAAAGTGACCCATCAAACAGCTCAATTCCAGCTCCTGTGGTTGGCCTGCGGGTTAGAAGGGACCAGCCATTGCTAACACATCAGCTCCTCTAGGAACTTCTTTAGAGAACGTGGCTAATCAAACAAGCTGACCATGACTGCTGAACTCCAAGAAGAGCCTGAGATTAAAAACCCTGAGTGAACCCCCCCCTCCCAAAAAAGAATGCTGTCTAATAGAGAAGGGCACCATCAAATGCCACACAGCCCAACCTATCAATCTTAAAATGGGAGAACTCTCATTAGAAATCAGACTGAAGCACCCAGTGTAATCATTAAACTCAGAGAAACAACCCACTTCCCCCCCATAAAAAAAGAAACTTGGACAATTAAGATTTCTATATGAATATAGATGTATATGTAATATTTAATTATTAAAAAAAATCTAATACTTAAACCTCCTTTTTCCATTCTTTTGAAATTTTAATTTCCTTAGCCTCCTCTCCTGTTTCATTTTTTTCCTTACCCCTGACATCCTTTTTTTTTTTTTTCATCTTTTCCTATCCTCTCTTCATGTTCTCCCTCTTGTCCCTTCTCCTCCATACTAACCATTCACTGAGTATTCTATCATAGAGACTTTACACATTACTCCCATTCTTCCTACCCCTCTCCAATCACTAACAATAGCACCCTCTCCCACAATGACCGAAACAACCATTGGCTTGGGTTGAAAAAGATTTACCAAGGTGATGGCCCATTCAAACAGGCAGGAATAGCTATACTTATAACAAATAAAGTAGACTTCAAGCTTAAGTTAGTCAGAAAACAACACAAAGTAGAAACTTCATGCTAATAAAGAGCAATACATCAACATGAAGTAACAATTGTTTACTTGAATGCACCCAAAGTCAGTGTACCCAACTTCATTTAACATACACAACTATACCTGATATCACGGGCACTCTGCACAGTGATAGTGGAAGACTTCAATACTCTTCTCACACCAATACATAGGTCATTCAGACAAAAGGCAATATAAAAACTTTAGAAGTCATTGACACCACAGAGCAAATGGACCTGACAGAGGTGTACAAAGTATTCAATTCTGCAACAGCAACAAGGTACATTCTTCTCAACAACCCATGGAACGTTCTCCAAAATAAGTATTTTAGCTCACAAAGCAAGTCCTAAGGAATAAAAAATTTAAATGTCTGACCGTAACAAAATAATCTGAACTCACAAGAAAAAACAAAAAAACAGAATATATTCAACCACCCGGACACTGAACAACACACTGCTCCATGATCAGTGGATCATTGAAGAAATGAGCCAGCAAATCAAATGCTCCTGGAATTTAATGAAAGTGAAAGCACAACAAAAGAAAAGAAAATGAAAGCACAATCTACCAGAGCCTATAGGACACAGCAAACTCAGTGTGCTAAGGGAGAAGGTTCACAGTCATGAATGCATATATTAAAAACGCAAATCTCAAATAAATGACCTAACGCTGTATCTCAAACTTCTAGAAAAACAACAAACTAAACCCACAACTAGAAAGAGAGGATCAATAAAAATAAGGGCCAAAATTGACGAAATAGAGAACAAAAAAACGGCTGAAAGAAAAATCTAGTTGTTTCCTATGATAAACAACATTGATAAACCCCTAGCAAATCTGACTAAAATGAGGGAAAAGACCCAAATTAATAAAATTAGAAGTGAAAAAGGGGAAAGCACAACAAGCACCAAGAAAATCCAGTGACTTGTTTTGGAGTATTTTGAAAACCTATATTCAAATAAATTGGAAAATAAAAGACTGGTCAAATTTCTAGATGTGTATAATCAGCCAAAATTGAACCAAGAGGACACAAATCACCTAAATGTATCTGTAACAAGCAATGAAATTGAAGGAGCAATAGAGGCTCCCAAAAAGAAATATCCAGGATTCACTGCTGAATTCTACCAGACGTTTAAAGAAATAATACCAACACTCCTCAATCTTTGCCAAGAAACAGAAAGGGCAGGAATGGTGCCAATGGCATTCTATGAAGCCAATATTACCCTCATCCCCAAACTGGACAAAGGCACAAAAAGAAATGAATTATAGGCCAATCACTTTATGAAATTAGATGCAGAAATCCTCTATAAAATACTGGTGAACTGAATTCGATAACGTATCAAAAGGTCATATTATCATGACCAAGTCAGTTTCATCCCAGGGATACAGGGATGCTTCAATATATGCAAATCACTAAACGTAATCTAGCATTTTAATAAAAACAAAGAAAAAAACATGATCTCAATAAATGCAGAAAAAACCCTTCAACAAATTCAACATTCTTTCATGACAAAACTGTTGATGAAACTAGGAACAGAAGGAAAGTGAGTCATACAATAAAGGCTATATATAACAAGCCTACAGTCAACGTCATACTAAGTGGAGGAAAAATTCAAACAATTTCTTCTAAAGTCAGGAACAAGACAAGGGTTCCACTTTCTCCATTAATGTCCAACATAGCCTTGTAATTTCTAGCTACAGCAGTAAGATAGGAAGAAGAAGTGAAAGAAATTCGAGTACGAAAAGAAGGATGAAACTATCCTATTTGCAGATCACATGATCTTAGACCAGAAAACTCGGCCAAAAAAAACTCCACCTTCAGAAATGTAGAAGGACACAAAATCAATTCACAAAAATCACTGGCCTTTGTATATACCAACCAAGAGCAGACGGAGAAAGAATACAGGAAAACAATTCCATTTATGATAGCTTCCAAAATAAACTTAACAAAGGAAGTGAAGTGAAAACTATAAACCACTGAAAAAAATCAAAGTCAGCTAAAACTGATAGAAAGGTCTCCTATGCTCATGACTGGCAGAGTCAATAGTGTGAAACGGCTACATTACCAAAAGCAATCTACATGTTCAACGCAATCCGCATCAAAATTCAAAAGACATTCATCAGAGAGAATGAAAAATCACAAAAAGTTCATTTGAAAGCCCAAAAGACCATTAAGAGCCAACACTAGAGATCACAATACCCAACTTCAAACTATACTTCAGAGACATAGCAATCAAAACAAAAACAGACATGTTTACAACTACGTACCGAGTTACAGAAATACACAAAGACCCAAACGCATAAAGAAAGAAAGAAGGTTGTCCGGGAGAAATTAACACGACCCTAAAAGGTCTAAGGGCTTCCCCTGCAAGAATACACAGCCAAGCTACAAAATGCCTGGCCCTGATCGCAAACCCATTTCTCTGCCCCTCACACAAACCAACACATCTCATCCAAAGGCACAAGTGTGCCAGGAAGCAAAGTCAAGCCAGTTTCACCATTCCCCCAGCTTGCCAAGCCCCTTAGAAACATGGACAGACTACAGAGCAAGGCGAACAAGACCAAAGCCTCCTGCCCTTTGGAACAAGAGCCCAGGGAGCCCAGGCACCCATCACAAGCCAAGCCAAGGCAAGCCAGGAAAGCCAGCAAGCAGACAAACAAGCAAGCTAGGAGAGGAAACTCACCTGGAGGTTGACAGGCTTCCGAATACCGAATACGGGGGGACTTGACACAAACCCCTGGCCTGAGGCAAGCCGCCGCCTTGAAGCGCCTGCCTAGCCGCCGCCGCCGCCCCCCCCGTCCGGGGCCGGCCGCTAGGGAGCTGCGCCACCGCCCAGGCGGGTGCAGGCGCCTTCCCGCCAGCACGGGTCTCCCAGCGGCGGTGGCGCTGCCGCACCGAGCTGCTGCCCGAACGTCCTCCCCCCACCAGTGGCCCACTCCACAGCGCCGAGGCCCCAAGCCCTGGCTGCTGCAGCCCATCCGGCCGGGTCCCCTTGCTCACTCACCCGCGCGAGGCTGGTCGGTTCTCGGGTCCTCCGTGTGCGCGCGCCTGCGCGCCCGCGATGCCTGGCCACTCAGGGCGGCAAAGGCCCCAGGGGGGACTCCCGCAGGAGGCCGGCACGCAGCCTAAAAAAGACAAGCCTGTCAGAAGACAGCTTCAAGCGCTGCCCAGAGCCCAGCTGCACGGCGCACGGCGGGGGGGGGGTGGGCGGGGGTCGGTAAACGTCCCAAACACCAGACTTGGCCTGCCCAGAAGGACCCTCTGCCTCTCTCCCAGAGCAAGAGCACCAGGAGCCCTCCTCTTCTCTGCATTTCTCCAGGAGTCCCCCAGGCTTGGGTGGCCTGCAGGGACCTGGAGCCCAGCTCCGACCCCCCTCCACACACACACCCCCCCCCCCACCCCAGCTCTGCAGGGCCCACCTCCCTCCACCTGCCATCCACTCCCCTGCCCCACCCCCACCCGCCCTCCCTCAGCAGCCAGGGCCAGCCCAGGAGGCAGGGAGGGAGGCTTGGTGGGATCCTTTGCCCAAAACTGCCTCTGTCTGCTGTGCACAAACACAGCACTTCACAGAGCAGGGCCAGGGCACCTGCCTCAGCTCACTGGAACCCACCAGCCAAGGAACCTGCTCAGCCCTGCCCTCCTCCCCCAATGCGTAGGTCTCCCCTAAGTTTTCAAAATTGCACCACTCATTCTTTCCAAGGTCCCCTACACTCCCTGGACATTGTCCAATCCTCTCCTCCTTTTTGCTCCCAGCACCTCCATGCTACACTCCAGGAGATCCCCACCGTCCCCACCTCACCTTAGAGCAGATCCATGCCTGATGAAGGAAGTCATCCCAGTGTAGTGAAATAAAACTTCTTCAAAGTTTTTCTTCTGCAAATCATAAAGCATCATATTCCTGGTGTGTACACTTCACCTGTACCCATATTACTTCTCCCCTGTATACTACTGTGTCCTGAACTCAGAAGAAAATCACATTTGCAGCTTATTTTACTGTGGGCCTCAACTGTGCAACATGCTAAGAGGAAAAAAATAAAGCCTAGCCTCTCGCTGAGCCTTGTGACAACATATACACAAAATGTCTTTATATGGTATCTACTACACAGAGATGTTCAGGAAGTACTGCTACTCTTTTTCCTTTCTTACCTGTCCCATTTTCCTCTGCACATTTCAAGTTCCTCTGCCAAAATTCAGATCAAACACCATTCATTCATTAACACTTTCTATACAATGAGAGCCTATGATGAGTCTCTACTCCCACTTCCTGCATGGGGACAGGAAATGTTTCTCTTCTTTTTTACCCATTTCACCTCACATTTATCCTGTTATACTAAATTTCTTTCCTAATAAACTTTACTATTATTTTTGTTACAAAAAATAATAGTGTACAAAAATACTAGCGAAGTACTATCTTCTTTCCCCAGTATTACTATTGTATTTCTTCTTCCCTTTCATATTCAATCATTCACTCTTTGCACCTCCCTCCCTCTCCCCTCTCTACAATACTGTATTTTGAACTATTTCATTCTATTTAATGTAAAAATAAACTTATCATGACAATTCATTACATTTTTAAGAAAACAAAACTGTTCGTGTGTATGCTGGGGTTGGAGTGGGAAGGTGATCTGAAACAAGAAAAGTAACCGAACTGCCATGTTTTTTTCTCTTCCCATCTTTCCGAAGTCAAATAAGGAGGTGATTAAGAAAATGTAAAGAGCATTCCGGAGCAGTCTCCAGAGTCAATATTCAAGAAACAGATACATTAAAGTCTTTCCTAAAAATAAATAAATGCCATTAAAAGCATTCCAAGTTTGGTAAATCACTGCTTAAAATCTCACAGTTGTTAATCCATATGAAATATACAACAAAGTACAAGAGAACATATTCTACTTACCAACAAGGAGCCACCCAACACTGGAATTGAGTGATTTGGGGACAATGTTGTCAGGCTTCCTTTGATCCATTACTGGATGTTTTTCTAGTTCAGCATCTGAAGAGCTAAAATATGCCAATGGTTAAGTATAGAATGAGCAATTCATAAAATTACAAGAGGAACCATGGGGGGGGAATTTATTGAATAAATGAGCTTTATTACATCAAGTTGTTTCCTTGAAAGAAAAAAGGTAAAAATGCAACTAAATAAACTCAATTTCAAAATAAAATGTAACAGAATGGGTATTTGTAATGTCCTGGTTTCATCATTTTAATGTGAGTAGTGACTAAGGTTAAGTTACTTAGGTTTACATGATTACTCTACTCTTTTTAATAATCTTATAAGCTCATACTTAGCTTTCTTAGACTTGGAAATACCGAAAGCTGCCTTTCTTTTCTGAGTACTTGTTTTTCCTCTCTGTTTCTTTCCTTTATTGTTGTGCTGGCTGGGGGTATATTGTGGCATTTACAAACATTCTTACAATGTGATTACTTTACTCTTAAATCTAATAAGAAATAACTATCTTACTCAGGCTTGGTGGGTCATGCCTATCATCCCATTACCCAGAATGCTGAGGCAGGAGAATCCCTAGTTCAAAGGTCAGCTTGGACTACACAGTGAGATCCTGTCTCAAGAACAACAAAATAGAATCTACTGCAAAATCTTCACAGGGAAAATGATGGAGCATTAAAAAAAAAAAAAAAAAAAAGGAAATCGGTTGTTTCCTTTTCTTCTACCCTTCCTGAGCAGTTCAACCAAAAAGCTAAAAGGTGAAGCTGGAAGGAGCAGGCATTTGTATGTGAGGTAGAGAGGAACAAACATCTTAGTAGCCTGGAGTTGGATGTCAGAGCCTGATAAGAGTAAATTAAGTATCCGCTTGTGTGAAGGTTTATGGAGGACAGACAGCACCTCAGGGTCTCAAAGCCAGAGTGAGATGAACAGGGTATAGTTTTAGGAAAGAGACAAGGTGCAAGGTACTGGAGATTGAGAGGAAGAAGGGAATTTACAGCAGGGCTGAAAGTGATGAGAAGAAATCAATCTCAATTTCTTGGAGCCTGAGAAGACTGAGACCCTAAGTGAAAAGCGCTTCTATGGGAAGGTGGCAAGTGCAGAATATCAGTCAGAACCAAGAAGGAAGACATTACACCTGACACGGGTAAGCAAGAGCTTCCAGGCATTCTGAGGAGTGTTTGTTTGGGAGCAGAAGTGGAAGCAGGATAAGAAGAGCATATACAATGGAGGTGGCCCATACAGTGTGTAGGGGAGGAGAGTTAATCAATTAAAGAAGTAAATTAAGGATAATGAGAACCAAGTTACTCGCTGCTGTAGGATATACAGAGGAGGAAAAGTAGAATGAACCCTGGATGACAGACAAGAACTGGTAGTATAATTTTCAACATAAATGAATATAGAAATAGAACTACAAATATGTGCGGGTATGTGTGTACTTACATATACACTCACTAGAAAACAGCAAAACTCCAGTAAAAATGAGCAGAGAACATTGCTCCTAAAAACTACTTTTCACCAAGAGGAATTGGGGCTCTTTGAAGAAGTGGCTGATTCCACAACTAAGGCAGAGAAAGTAAAAATGAATTTTCAAAAAAAGAAAGAACTTCTCAGAGAAGCATGGGGATGTGTGAAAAGGATTCAGAGCCAACTTCAAGAGCCTCCCATAATCAGGAATGATAGTTATTTATTAAAATCCATTAAGTAAGACAGGAAATTTTGAGTCCATACCAATATAAATAATCAACTAAATTTTGTTGAGCAGCAGGCTAGTCCTATCACCTCAGATTAACCTCCCCCAAATACTTATTAATGACAAGGAGAGGCTGTGAAAAGTATAGAAATTAAGTGTTCAAAGTAAACATGATGAGTAACAGGATAATTCAACATTTTACACCTCTGAGTCTAAGAATACAGCCTCCGTCGTCTATGCTGCTCTTGCCAAACGTGCATATAACTTGAAGCTGATCCATCTAGCCTCTCTCTCCTGATGGGTTATTATACTACGCTCCAGATATTCTGTTTCTTTAACACTCAATAAAGGAAATGAAAATATTTAAAATTAGAGCTAGCTGTGCTGGTCTGCACTAGCAATCCCTCTTATCCCTGCAAGCTCATCACTGGGGAAGCTGAGGCAAGAGGATCAAAACATCCAGGGTGGTCTGGGTTACAGAGTGAGTTCAAGGCCAGCCTTAGCTACATAGCTGCCTCAACAAACTATTAGGGACAAAATTCTACATCTTCTTTTTGTCCTTCACAAAGAAAGGCCACCCTGTGTATTGACAGGATACAAATAATCTGACAGAAAATGAGTAAAACACATACACAAGTAATTTAACAAAGATAATGAATAGTATCGGTACCAATTAAAGACAAATGCCATCTGTTTTACTCATCAATGAAATAAATGAAAATTAAACAGACTGCAAGCAACTACACTGGCAAGACTTAGGAAAACAGGCACTCATACAGAATTGATAGTAATAAAGCAGTCAGTAGGCTTTGAGAAGAACAATTTATCAGATACTATAAAAACTATAAACAGGTAAACATGTTTATCTTTTACCTTTTAATTCTAGAATTCCAATCCTTGACAGTATTTCTTCCGGCACAAAGATGTCTTCTCAAGGACCATTAATTGCAATAGGTATCTGTATCAAACACCAAGAAACTGTAAGAACGCAGTTAATTTATAGAACACTCTCATTATAAAATAATATGCAGTCTTTTCAAGACTGGGTGCCTCAAATGGCTGGTAACACAACACAGCTGGGAAGTATGTAATGTTAACAGAAAAAAACAAGTTAAAAAGCAAGATATATACTATTTCAACTTATGACTTAGAAGAAGTCTGTGCCTTACATATATCTTACACCTAATATACTCTATATAATTTTTGAAAATTAAAGAAGTAATGTTTCTAACCTCCATTAAATTTTAAAATCCTGTCCCTATCTTTAGTATGAAAAACTATATGCTAAATTCTGTAAGAACCCTCGCTTGCCACAGTAAGGTAAAGCAGATCCTAGATTTATTGAAGGAGATAAAAAAGATGTATCATCATAAAATTCATTGTAAATAAAGTTAAAGAGCGGGGACTATTACCTGGTCATTTACATAATGCAAAAACACCTAGCATGTAAAATATATGAGTCACAAAAGTGTTGCATTCTAGAGAAAGGATTTACTACCATAGAACTCTAGGGCCACAATGACTATCTATTAACAGAAAAGTAAAATAATGACTGCTGTATGGCACTCAAGAAATATTTATTACATGAGTTAACTGCTTCTAAAACAGGTTTAACCATGTCTTCTAGTAATCTCCACACAACTCAGAATAAAAAGTACACTTACAGCCAGGTGTGATGGAGCACACCTATAATCCCAGTTCTTCAGAGGCTCTGAGGCATGAGGATCCCAAGTTCCAGGCCAGCCTACAGGGCAAAAGTCTCCTCAAAAACAAGTCCAGTCCATGGGCTCACACCTTTCACCTAACCAAAACGCAGATGTTGGGAAGATCACAGTTCAAGGACACCCTGAGCAAAATATTGCTAGACCTCACCTCAACCAAATAAACTGGCACATTGTAGCAGGCAACTGTATAAACATGAGCAGATTAAAGAGCAAGCCAAATAAATGAAAAGCCTGCTGACACTTATTAATCAAGGTGAGGTCCCTGGGTTTCTCCTACCAATGTACAGGCCAAGCATGACTTATTAGATACCAAGAGTCCCAAACTCAGGTAAAATGATGTGTAGGTCACATTACATCATCCACAACTCCACTGCCATTCCCTGTGGGAGTGAGGTGTGGCCCAGTCACATCCTCAGTAAAAAAAAACCACATTCTACCACCTTGAAAACTCTGATAGTAAGCTGAAACTAACAAGCTTCCTAAAGAAAAGTGACCCATCAAACAGCTCAATTCCAGCTCCTGTGGTTGGCCTGCGGGTTAGAAGGGACCAGCCATTGCTAACACATCAGCTCCTCTAGGAACTTCTTTAGAGAACGTGGCTAATCAAACAAGCTGACCATGACTGCTGAACTCCAAGAAGAGCCTGAGATTAAAAACCCTGAGTGAACCCCCCCTCCCAAAAAAGAATGCTGTCTAATAGAGAAGGGCACCATCAAATGCCACACAGCCCAACCTATCAATCTTAAAATGGGAGAACTCTCATTAGAAATCAGACTGAAGCACCCAGTGTAATCATTAAACTCAGAGAAACAACCCACTTCCCCCCCATAAAAAAAGAAACTTGGACAATTAAGATTTCTATATGAATATAGATGTATATGTAATATTTAATTATTAAAAAAAATCTAATACTTAAACCTCCTTTTTCCATTCTTTTGAAATTTTAATTTCCTTAGCCTCCTCTCCTGTTTCATTTTTTTCCTTACCCCTGACATCCTTTTTTTTTTTTTTCATCTTTTCCTATCCTCTCTTCATGTTCTCCCTCTTGTCCCTTCTCCTCCATACTAACCACTCACTGAGTATTCTATCATAGAGACTTTACACATTACTCCCATTCTTCCTACCCCTCTCCAATCACTAACAATAGCACCCTCTCCCACAATGACCGAAACAACCATTGGCTTGGGTTGAAAAAGATTTACCAAGGTGATGGCCCATTCAAACAGGCAGGAATAGCTATACTTATAACAAATAAAGTAGACTTCAAGCTTAAGTTAGTCAGAAAACAACACAAAGTAGAAACTTCATGCTAATAAAGAGCAATACATCAACATGAAGTAACAATTGTTTACTTGAATGCACCCAAAGTCAGTGTACCCAACTTCATTTAACATACACAACTATACCTGATATCACGGGCACTCTGCACAGTGATAGTGGAAGACTTCAATACTCTTCTCACACCAATACATAGGTCATTCAGACAAAAGGCAATATAAAAACTTTAGAAGTCATTGACACCACAGAGCAAATGGACCTGACAGAGGTGTACAAAGTATTCAATTCTGCAACAGCAACAAGGTACATTCTTCTCAACAACCCATGGAACGTTCTCCAAAATAAGTATTTTAGCTCACAAAGCAAGTCCTAAGGAATAAAAAATTTAAATGTCTGACCGTAACAAAATAATCTGAACTCACAAGAAAAAACAAAAAAACAGAATATATTCAACCACCCGGACACTGAACAACACACTGCTCCATGATCAGTGGATCATTGAAGAAATGAGCCAGCAAATCAAATGCTCCTGGAATTTAATGAAAGTGAAAGCACAACAAAAGAAAAGAAAATGAAAGCACAATCTACCAGAGCCTATAGGACACAGCAAACTCAGTGTGCTAAGGGAGAAGGTTCACAGTCATGAATGCATATATTAAAAACGCAAATCTCAAATAAATGACCTAACGCTGTATCTCAAACTTCTAGAAAAACAACAAACTAAACCCACAACTAGAAAGAGAGGATCAATAAAAATAAGGGCCAAAATTGACGAAATAGAGAACAAAAAAACGGCTGAAAGAAAAATCTAGTTGTTTCCTATGATAAACAACATTGATAAACCCCTAGCAAATCTGACTAAAATGAGGGAAAAGACCCAAATTAATAAAATTAGAAGTGAAAAAGGGGAAAGCACAACAAGCACCAAGAAAATCCAGTGACTCGTTTTGGAGTATTTTGAAAACCTATATTCAAATAAATTGGAAAATAAAAGACTGGTCAAATTTCTAGATGTGTATAATCAGCCAAAATTGAACCAAGAGGACACAAATCACCTAAATGTATCTGTAACAAGCAATGAAATTGAAGGAGCAATAGAGGCTCCCAAAAAGAAATATCCAGGATTCACTGCTGAATTCTACCAGACGTTTAAAGAAATAATACCAACACTCCTCAATCTTTGCCAAGAAACAGAAAGGGCAGGAATGGTGCCAATGGCATTCTATGAAGCCAATATTACCCTCATCCCCAAACTGGACAAAGGCACAAAAAGAAATGAATTATAGGCCAATCACTTTATGAAATTAGATGCAGAAATCCTCTATAAAATACTGGTGAACTGAATTCGATAACGTATCAAAAGGTCATATTATCATGACCAAGTCAGTTTCATCCCAGGGATACAGGGATGCTTCAATATATGCAAATCACTAAACGTAATCTAGCATTTTAATAAAAACAAAGAAAAAAACATGATCTCAATAAATGCAGAAAAAACCCTTCAACAAATTCAACATTCTTTCATGACAAAACTGTTGATGAAACTAGGAACAGAAGGAAAGTGAGTCATACAATAAAGGCTATATATAACAAGCCTACAGTCAACGTCATACTAAGTGGAGGAAAAATTCAAACAATTTCTTCTAAAGTCAGGAACAAGACAAGGGTTCCACTTTCTCCATTAATGTCCAACATAGCCTTGTAATTTCTAGCTACAGCAGTAAGATAGGAAGAAGAAGTGAAAGAAATTCGAGTACGAAAAGAAGGATGAAACTATCCTATTTGCAGATCACATGATCTTAGACCAGAAAACTCGGCCAAAAAAAACTCCACCTTCAGAAATGTAGAAGGACACAAAATCAATTCACAAAAATCACTGGCCTTTGTATATACCAACCAAGAGCAGACGGAGAAAGAATACAGGAAAACAATTCCATTTATGATAGCTTCCAAAATAAACTTAACAAAGGAAGTGAAGTGAAAACTATAAACCACTGAAAAAAATCAAAGTCAGCTAAAACTGATAGAAAGGTCTCCTATGCTCATGACTGGCAGAGTCAATAGTGTGAAACGGCTACATTACCAAAAGCAATCTACATGTTCAACGCAATCCGCATCAAAATTCAAAAGACATTCATCAGAGAGAATGAAAAATCACAAAAAGTTCATTTGAAAGCCCAAAAGACCATTAAGAGCCAACACTAGAGATCACAATACCCAACTTCAAACTATACTTCAGAGACATAGCAATCAAAACAAAAACAGACATGTTTACAACTACGTACCGAGTTACAGAAATACACAAAGACCCAAACGCATAAAGAAAGAAAGAAGGTTGTCCGGGAGAAATTAACACGACCCTAAAAGGTCTAAGGGCTTCCCCTGCAAGAATACACAGCCAAGCTACAAAATGCCTGGCCCTGATCGCAAACCCATTTCTCTGCCCCTCACACAAACCAACACATCTCATCCAAAGGCACAAGTGTGCCAGGAAGCAAAGTCAAGCCAGTTTCACCATTCCCCCAGCTTGCCAAGCCCCTTAGAAACATGGACAGACTACAGAGCAAGGCGAACAAGACCAAAGCCTCCTGCCCTTTGGAACAAGAGCCCAGGGAGCCCAGGCACCCATCACAAGCCAAGCCAAGGCAAGCCAGGAAAGCCAGCAAGCAGACAAACAAGCAAGCTAGGAGAGGAAACTCACCTGGAGGTTGACAGGCTTCCGAATACCGAATACGGGGGGACTTGACACAAACCCCTGGCCTGAGGCAAGCCGCCGCCTTGAAGCGCCTGCCTAGCCGCCGCCGCCGCCCCCCCCGTCCGGGGCCGGCCGCTAGGGAGCTGCGCCACCGCCCAGGCGGGTGCAGGCGCCTTCCCGCCAGCACGGGTCTCCCAGCGGCGGTGGCGCTGCCGCACCGAGCTGCTGCCCGAACGTCCTCCCCCCACCAGTGGCCCACTCCACAGCGCCGAGGCCCCAAGCCCTGGCTGCTGCAGCCCATCCGGCCGGGTCCCCTTGCTCACTCACCCGCGCGAGGCTGGTCGGTTCTCGGGTCCTCCGTGTGCGCGCGCCTGCGCGCCCGCGATGCCTGGCCGCTCAGGGTGGCAAAGGCCCCAGGGGGGACTCCCGCAGGAGGCCGGCACGCAGCCTAAAAAAGACAAGCCTGTCAGAAGACAGCTTCAAGCGCTGCCCAGAGCCCAGCTGCACGGCGCACGGCGGGGGGGGGTGGGCGGGGGTCGGTAAACGTCCCAAACACCAGACTTGGCCTGCCCAGAAGGACCCTCTGCCTCTCTCCCAGAGCAAGAGCACCAGGAGCCCTCCTCTTCTCTGCATTTCTCCAGGAGTCCCCCAGGCTTGGGTGGCCTGCAGGGACCTGGAGCCCAGCTCCGACCCCCCTCCACACACACACACACCCCCCGACCCCAGCTCTGCAGGGCCCACCTCCCTCCACCTGCCATCCACTCCCCTGCCCCACCCCCACCCGCCCTCCCTCAGCAGCCAGGGCCAGCCCAGGAGGCAGGGAGGGAGGCTTGGTGGGATCCTTTGCCCAAAACTGCCTCTGTCTGCTGTGCACAAACACAGCACTTCACAGAGCAGGGCCAGGGCACCTGCCTCAGCTCACTGGAACCCACCAGCCAAGGAACCTGCTCAGCCCTGCCCTCCTCCCCCAATGCGTAGGTCTCCCCTAAGTTTTCAAAATTGCACCACTCATTCTTTCCAAGGTCCCCTACACTCCCTGGACATTGTCCAATCCTCTCCTCCTCTTTGCTCCCAGCACCTCCATGCTACACTCCAGGAGATCCCCACCGTCCCCACCTCACCTTAGAGCAGATCCATGCCTGATGAAGGAAGTCATCCCAGTGTAGTGAAATAAAACTTCTTCAAAGTTTTTCTTCTGCAAATCATAAAGCATCATATTCCTGGTGTGTACACTTCACCTGTACCCATATTACTTCTCCCCTGTATACTACTGTGTCCTGAACTCAGAAGAAAATCACATTTGCAGCTTATTTTACTGTGGGCCTCAACTGTGCAACATGCTAAGAGGAAAAAAATAAAGCCTAGCCTCTCGCTGAGCCTTGTGACAACATATACACAAAATGTCTTTATATGGTATCTACTACACAGAGATGTTCAGGAAGTACTGCTACTCTTTTTCCTTTCTTACCTGTCCCATTTTCCTCTGCACATTTCAAGTTCCTCTGCCAAAATTCAGATCAAACACCATTCATTCATTAACACTTTCTATACAATGAGAGCCTATGATGAGTCTCTACTCCCACTTCCTGCATGGGGACAGGAAATGTTTCTCTTCTTTTTTACCCATTTCACCTCACATTTATCCTGTTATACTAAATTTCTTTCCTAATAAACTTTACTATTATTTTTGTTACAAAAAATAATAGTGTACAAAAATACTAGCGAAGTACTATCTTCTTTCCCCAGTATTACTATTGTATTTCTTCTTCCCTTTCATATTCAATCATTCACTCTTTGCACCTCCCTCCCTCTCCCCTCTCTACAATACTGTATTTTGAACTATTTCATTCTATTTAATGTAAAAATAAACTTATCATGACAATTCATTACATTTTTAAGAAAACAAAACTGTTCGTGTGTATGCTGGGGTTGGAGTGGGAAGGTGATCTGAAACAAGAAAAGTAACCGAACTGCCATGTTTTTTTCTCTTCCCATCTTTCCGAAGTCAAATAAGGAGGTGATTAAGAAAATGTAAAGAGCATTCCGGAGCAGTCTCCAGAGTCAATATTCAAGAAACAGATACATTAAAGTCTTTCCTAAAAATAAATAAATGCCATTAAAAGCATTCCAAGTTTGGTAAATCACTGCTTAAAATCTCACAGTTGTTAATCCATATGAAATATACAACAAAGTACAAGAGAACATATTCTACTTACCAACAAGGAGCCACCCAACACTGGAATTGAGTGATTTGGGGACAATGTTGTCAGGCTTCCTTTGATCCATTACTGGATGTTTTTCTAGTTCAGCATCTGAAGAGCTAAAATATGCCAATGGTTAAGTATAGAATGAGCAATTCATAAAATTACAAGAGGAACCATGGGGGGGGAATTTATTGAATAAATGAGCTTTATTACATCAAGTTGTTTCCTTGAAAGAAAAAAGGTAAAAATGCAACTAAATAAACTCAATTTCAAAATAAAATGTAACAGAATGGGTATTTGTAATGTCCTGGTTTCATCATTTTAATGTGAGTAGTGACTAAGGTTAAGTTACTTAGGTTTACATGATTACTCTACTCTTTTTAATAATCTTATAAGCTCATACTTAGCTTTCTTAGACTTGGAAATACCGAAAGCTGCCTTTCTTTTCTGAGTACTTGTTTTTCCTCTCTGTTTCTTTCCTTTATTGTTGTGCTGGCTGGGGGTATATTGTGGCATTTACAAACATTCTTACAATGTGATTACTTTACTCTTAAATCTAATAAGAAATAACTATCTTACTCAGGCTTGGTGGGTCATGCCTATCATCCCATTACCCAGAATGCTGAGGCAGGAGAATCCCTAGTTCAAAGGTCAGCTTGGACTACACAGTGAGATCCTGTCTCAAGAACAACAAAATAGAATCTACTGCAAAATCTTCACAGGGAAAATGATGGAGCATTAAAAAAAAAAAAAAAAAAGGAAATCGGTTGTTTCCTTTTCTTCTACCCTTCCTGAGCAGTTCAACCAAAAAGCTAAAAGGTGAAGCTGGAAGGAGCAGGCATTTGTATGTGAGGTAGAGAGGAACAAACATCTTAGTAGCCTGGAGTTGGATGTCAGAGCCTGATAAGAGTAAATTAAGTATCCGCTTGTGTGAAGGTTTATGGAGGACAGACAGCACCTCAGGGTCTCAAAGCCAGAGTGAGATGAACAGGGTATAGTTTTAGGAAAGAGACAAGGTGCAAGGTACTGGAGATTGAGAGGAAGAAGGGAATTTACAGCAGGGCTGAAAGTGATGAGAAGAAATCAATCTCAATTTCTTGGAGCCTGAGAAGACTGAGACCCTAAGTGAAAAGCGCTTCTATGGGAAGGTGGCAAGTGCAGAATATCAGTCAGAACCAAGAAGGAAGACATTACACCTGACACGGGTAAGCAAGAGCTTCCAGGCATTCTGAGGAGTGTTTGTTTGGGAGCAGAAGTGGAAGCAGGATAAGAAGAGCATATACAATGGAGGTGGCCCATACAGTGTGTAGGGGAGGAGAGTTAATCAATTAAAGAAGTAAATTAAGGATAATGAGAACCAAGTTACTCGCTGCTGTAGGATATACAGAGGAGGAAAAGTAGAATGAACCCTGGATGACAGACAAGAACTGGTAGTATAATTTTCAACATAAATGAATATAGAAACAGAACTACAAATATGTGCGGGTATGTGTGTACTTACATATACACTCACTAGAAAACAGCAAAACTCCAGTAAAAATGAGCAGAGAACATTGCTCCTAAAAACTACTTTTCACCAAGAGGAATTGGGGCTCTTTGAAGAAGTGGCTGATTCCACAACTAAGGCAGAGAAAGTAAAAATGAATTTTCAAAAAAAGAAAGAACTTCTCAGAGAAGCATGGGGATGTGTGAAAAGGATTCAGAGCCAACTTCAAGAGCCTCCCATAATCAGGAATGATAGTTATTTATTAAAATCCATTAAGTAAGACAGGAAATTTTGAGTCCATACCAATATAAATAATCAACTAAATTTTGTTGAGCAGCAGGCTAGTCCTATCACCTCAGATTAACCTCCCCCAAATACTTATTAATGACAAGGAGAGGCTGTGAAAAGTATAGAAATTAAGTGTTCAAAGTAAACATGATGAGTAACAGGATAATTCAACATTTTACACCTCTGAGTCTAAGAATACAGCCTCCGTCGTCTATGCTGCTCTTGCCAAACGTGCATATAACTTGAAGCTGATCCATCTAGCCTCTCTCTCCTGATGGGTTATTATACTACGCTCCAGATATTCTGTTTCTCTAACACTCAATAAAGGAAATGAAAATATTTAAAATTAGAGCTAGCTGTGCTGGTCTGCACTAGCAATCCCTCTTATCCCTGCAAGCTCATCACTGGGGAAGCTGAGGCAAGAGGATCAAAACATCCAGGGTGGTCTGGGTTACAGAGTGAGTTCAAGGCCAGCCTTAGCTACATAGCTGCCTCAACAAACTATTAGGGACAAAATTCTACATCTTCTTTTTGTCCTTCACAAAGAAAGGCCACCCTGTGTATTGACAGGATACAAATAATCTGACAGAAAATGAGTAAAACACATACACAAGTAATTTACAAAGATAATGAATAGTATCGGTACCAATTAAAGACAAATGCCATCTGTTTTACTCATCAATGAAATAAATGAAAATTAAACAGACTGCAAGCAACTACACTGGCAAGACTTAGGAAAACAGGCACTCATACAGAATTGATAGTAATAAAGCAGTCAGTAGGCTTTGAGAAGAACAATTTATCAGATACTATAAAAACTATAAACAGGTAAACATGTTTATCTTTTACCTTTTAATTCTAGAATTCCAATCCTTGACAGTATTTCTTCCGGCACAAAGATGTCTTCTCAAGGACCATTAATTGCAATAGGTATCTGTATCAAACACCAAGAAACTGTAAGAACGCAGTTAATTTATAGAACACTCTCATTATAAAATAATATGCAGTCTTTTCAAGACTGGGTGCCTCAAATGGCTGGTAACACAACACAGCTGGGAAGTATGTAATGTTAACAGAAAAAAACAAGTTAAAAAGCAAGATATATACTATTTCAACTTATGACTTAGAAGAAGTCTGTGCCTTACATATATCTTACACCTAATATACTCTATATAATTTTTGAAAATTAAAGAAGTAATGTTTCTAACCTCCATTAAATTTTAAAATCCTGTCCCTATCTTTAGTATGAAAAACTATATGCTAAATTCTGTAAGAACCCTCGCTTGCCACAGTAAGGTAAAGCAGATCCTAGATTTATTGAAGGAGATAAAAAAGATGTATCATCATAAAATTCATTGTAAATAAAGTTAAAGAGCGGGGACTATTACCTGGTCATTTACATAATGCAAAAACACCTAGCATGTAAAATATATGAGTCACAAAAGTGTTGCATTCTAGAGAAAGGATTTACTACCATAGAACTCTAGGGCCACAATGACTATCTATTAACAGAAAAGTAAAATAATGACTGCTGTATGGCACTCAAGAAATATTTATTACATGAGTTAACTGCTTCTAAAACAGGTTTAACCATGTCTTCTAGTAATCTCCACACAACTCAGAATAAGAAGTACACTTACAGCCAGGTGTGATGGAGCACACCTATAATCCCAGTTCTTCAGAGGCTCTGAGGCATGAGGATCCCAAGTTCCAGGCCAGCCTACAGGGCAAAAGTCTCCTCAAAAACAAGTCCAGTCCATGGGCTCACACCTTTCACCTAACCAAAACGCAGATGTTGGGAAGATCACAGTTCAAGGACACCCTGAGCAAAATATTGCTAGACCTCACCTCAACCAAATAAACTGGCACATTGTAGCAGGCAACTGTATAAACATGAGCAGATTAAAGAGCAAGCCAAATAAATGAAAAGCCTGCTGACACTTATTAATCAAGGTGAGGTCCCTGGGTTTCTCCTACCAATGTACAGGCCAAGCATGACTTATTAGATACCAAGAGTCCCAAACTCAGGTAAAATGATGTGTAGGTCACATTACATCATCCACAACTCCACTGCCATTCCCTGTGGGAGTGAGGTGTGGCCCAGTCACATCCTCAGTAAAAAAAAACCACATTCTACCACCTTGAAAACTCTGATAGTAAGCTGAAACTAACAAGCTTCCTAAAGAAAAGTGACCCATCAAACAGCTCAATTCCAGCTCCTGTGGTTGGCCTGCGGGTTAGAAGGGACCAGCCATTGCTAACACATCAGCTCCTCTAGGAACTTCTTTAGAGAACGTGGCTAATCAAACAAGCTGACCATGACTGCTGAACTCCAAGAAGAGCCTGAGATTAAAAACCCTGAGTGAACCCCCCCCTCCCAAAAAAGAATGCTGTCTAATAGAGAAGGGCACCATCAAATGCCACACAGCCCAACCTATCAATCTTAAAATGGGAGAACTCTCATTAGAAATCAGACTGAAGCACCCAGTGTAATCATTAAACTCAGAGAAACAACCCACTTCCCCCCCATAAAAAAAGAAACTTGGACAATTAAGATTTCTATATGAATATAGATGTATATGTAATATTTAATTATTAAAAAAAATCTAATACTTAAACCTCCTTTTTCCATTCTTTTGAAATTTTAATTTCCTTAGCCTCCTCTCCTGTTTCATTTTTTTCCTTACCCCTGACATCCTTTTTTTTTTTTTTCATCTTTTCCTATCCTCTCTTCATGTTCTCCCTCTTGTCCCTTCTCCTCCATACTAACCATTCACTGAGTATTCTATCATAGAGACTTTACACATTACTCCCATTCTTCCTACCCCTCTCCAATCACTAACAATAGCACCCTCTCCCACAATGACCGAAACAACCATTGGCTTGGGTTGAAAAAGATTTACCAAGGTGATGGCCCATTCAAACAGGCAGGAATAGCTATACTTATAACAAATAAAGTAGACTTCAAGCTTAAGTTAGTCAGAAAACAACACAAAGTAGAAACTTCATGCTAATAAAGAGCAATACATCAACATGAAGTAACAATTGTTTACTTGAATGCACCCAAAGTCAGTGTACCCAACTTCATTTAACATACACAACTATACCTGATATCACGGGCACTCTGCACAGTGATAGTGGAAGACTTCAATACTCTTCTCACACCAATACATAGGTCATTCAGACAAAAGGCAATATAAAAACTTTAGAAGTCATTGACACCACAGAGCAAATGGACCTGACAGAGGTGTACAAAGTATTCAATTCTGCAACAGCAACAAGGTACATTCTTCTCAACAACCCATGGAACGTTCTCCAAAATAAGTATTTTAGCTCACAAAGCAAGTCCTAAGGAATAAAAAATTTAAATGTCTGACCGTAACAAAATAATCTGAACTCACAAGAAAAAACAAAAAAACAGAATATATTCAACCACCCGGACACTGAACAACACACTGCTCCATGATCAGTGGATCATTGAAGAAATGAGCCAGCAAATCAAATGCTCCTGGAATTTAATGAAAGTGAAAGCACAACAAAAGAAAAGAAAATGAAAGCACAATCTACCAGAGCCTATAGGACACAGCAAACTCAGTGTGCTAAGGGAGAAGGTTCACAGTCATGAATGCATATATTAAAAACGCAAATCTCAAATAAATGACCTAACGCTGTATCTCAAACTTCTAGAAAAACAACAAACTAAACCCACAACTAGAAAGAGAGGATCAATAAAAATAAGGGCCAAAATTGACGAAATAGAGAACAAAAAAACGGCTGAAAGAAAAATCTAGTTGTTTCCTATGATAAACAACATTGATAAACCCCTAGCAAATCTGACTAAAATGAGGGAAAAGACCCAAATTAATAAAATTAGAAGTGAAAAAGGGGAAAGCACAACAAGCACCAAGAAAATCCAGTGACTTGTTTTGGAGTATTTTGAAAACCTATATTCAAATAAATTGGAAAATAAAAGACTGGTCAAATTTCTAGATGTGTATAATCAGCCAAAATTGAACCAAGAGGACACAAATCACCTAAATGTATCTGTAACAAGCAATGAAATTGAAGGAGCAATAGAGGCTCCCAAAAAGAAATATCCAGGATTCACTGCTGAATTCTACCAGACGTTTAAAGAAATAATACCAACACTCCTCAATCTTTGCCAAGAAACAGAAAGGGCAGGAATGGTGCCAATGGCATTCTATGAAGCCAATATTACCCTCATCCCCAAACTGGACAAAGGCACAAAAAGAAATGAATTATAGGCCAATCACTTTATGAAATTAGATGCAGAAATCCTCTATAAAATACTGGTGAACTGAATTCGATAACGTATCAAAAGGTCATATTATCATGACCAAGTCAGTTTCATCCCAGGGATACAGGGATGCTTCAATATATGCAAATCACTAAACGTAATCTAGCATTTTAATAAAAACAAAGAAAAAAACATGATCTCAATAAATGCAGAAAAAACCCTTCAACAAATTCAACATTCTTTCATGACAAAACTGTTGATGAAACTAGGAACAGAAGGAAAGTGAGTCATACAATAAAGGCTATATATAACAAGCCTACAGTCAACGTCATACTAAGTGGAGGAAAAATTCAAACAATTTCTTCTAAAGTCAGGAACAAGACAAGGGTTCCACTTTCTCCATTAATGTCCAACATAGCCTTGTAATTTCTAGCTACAGCAGTAAGATAGGAAGAAGAAGTGAAAGAAATTCGAGTACGAAAAGAAGGATGAAACTATCCTATTTGCAGATCACATGATCTTAGACCAGAAAACTCGGCCAAAAAAAACTCCACCTTCAGAAATGTAGAAGGACACAAAATCAATTCACAAAAATCACTGGCCTTTGTATATACCAACCAAGAGCAGACGGAGAAAGAATACAGGAAAACAATTCCATTTATGATAGCTTCCAAAATAAACTTAACAAAGGAAGTGAAGTGAAAACTATAAACCACTGAAAAAAATCAAAGTCAGCTAAAACTGATAGAAAGGTCTCCTATGCTCATGACTGGCAGAGTCAATAGTGTGAAACGGCTACATTACCAAAAGCAATCTACATGTTCAACGCAATCCGCATCAAAATTCAAAAGACATTCATCAGAGAGAATGAAAAATCACAAAAAGTTCATTTGAAAGCCCAAAAGACCATTAAGAGCCAACACTAGAGATCACAATACCCAACTTCAAACTATACTTCAGAGACATAGCAATCAAAACAAAAACAGACATGTTTACAACTACGTACCGAGTTACAGAAATACACAAAGACCCAAACGCATAAAGAAAGAAAGAAGGTTGTCCGGGAGAAATTAACACGACCCTAAAAGGTCTAAGGGCTTCCCCTGCAAGAATACACAGCCAAGCTACAAAATGCCTGGCCCTGATCGCAAACCCATTTCTCTGCCCCTCACACAAACCAACACATCTCATCCAAAGGCACAAGTGTGCCAGGAAGCAAAGTCAAGCCAGTTTCACCATTCCCCCAGCTTGCCAAGCCCCTTAGAAACATGGACAGACTACAGAGCAAGGCGAACAAGACCAAAGCCTCCTGCCCTTTGGAACAAGAGCCCAGGGAGCCCAGGCACCCATCACAAGCCAAGCCAAGGCAAGCCAGGAAAGCCAGCAAGCAGACAAACAAGCAAGCTAGGAGAGGAAACTCACCTGGAGGTTGACAGGCTTCCGAATACCGAATACGGGGGGACTTGACACAAACCCCTGGCCTGAGGCAAGCCGCCGCCTTGAAGCGCCTGCCTAGCCGCCGCCGCCGCCCCCCCCGTCCGGGGCCGGCCGCTAGGGAGCTGCGCCACCGCCCAGGCGGGTGCAGGCGCCTTCCCGCCAGCACGGGTCTCCCAGCGGCGGTGGCGCTGCCGCACCGAGCTGCTGCCCGAACGTCCTCCCCCCACCAGTGGCCCACTCCACAGCGCCGAGGCCCCAAGCCCTGGCTGCTGCAGCCCATCCGGCCGGGTCCCCTTGCTCACTCACCCGCGCGAGGCTGGTCGGTTCTCGGGTCCTCCGTGTGCGCGCGCCTGCGCGCCCGCGATGCCTGGCCGCTCAGGGTGGCAAAGGCCCCAGGGGGGACTCCCGCAGGAGGCCGGCACGCAGCCTAAAAAAGACAAGCCTGTCAGAAGACAGCTTCAAGCGCTGCCCAGAGCCCAGCTGCACGGCGCACGGCGAGGGGGGGGTGGGCGGGGGTCGGTAAACGTCCCAAACACCAGACTTGGCCTGCCCAGAAGGACCCTCTGCCTCTCTCCCAGAGCAAGAGCACCAGGAGCCCTCCTCTTCTCTGCATTTCTCCAGGAGTCCCCCAGGCTTGGGTGGCCTGCAGGGACCTGGAGCCCAGCTCCGACCCCCCTCCACACACACACCCCCCCCCACCCCAGCTCTGCAGGGCCCACCTCCCTCCACCTGCCATCCACTCCCCTGCCCCACCCCCACCCGCCCTCCCTCAGCAGCCAGGGCCAGCCCAGGAGGCAGGGAGGGAGGCTTGGTGGGATCCTTTGCCCAAAACTGCCTCTGTCTGCTGTGCACAAACACAGCACTTCACAGAGCAGGGCCAGGGCACCTGCCTCAGCTCACTGGAACCCACCAGCCAAGGAACCTGCTCAGCCCTGCCCTCCTCCCCCAATGCGTAGGTCTCCCCTAAGTTTTCAAAATTGCACCACTCATTCTTTCCAAGGTCCCCTACACTCCCTGGACATTGTCCAATCCTCTCCTCCTCTTTGCTCCCAGCACCTCCATGCTACACTCCAGGAGATCCCCACCGTCCCCACCTCACCTTAGAGCAGATCCATGCCTGATGAAGGAAGTCATCCCAGTGTAGTGAAATAAAACTTCTTCAAAGTTTTTCTTCTGCAAATCATAAAGCATCATATTCCTGGTGTGTACACTTCACCTGTACCCATATTACTTCTCCCCTGTATACTACTGTGTCCTGAACTCAGAAGAAAATCACATTTGCAGCTTATTTTACTGTGGGCCTCAACTGTGCAACATGCTAAGAGGAAAAAAATAAAGCCTAGCCTCTCGCTGAGCCTTGTGACAACATATACACAAAATGTCTTTATATGGTATCTACTACACAGAGATGTTCAGGAAGTACTGCTACTCTTTTTCCTTTCTTACCTGTCCCATTTTCCTCTGCACATTTCAAGTTCCTCTGCCAAAATTCAGATCAAACACCATTCATTCATTAACACTTTCTATACAATGAGAGCCTATGATGAGTCTCTACTCCCACTTCCTGCATGGGGACAGGAAATGTTTCTCTTCTTTTTTACCCATTTCACCTCACATTTATCCTGTTATACTAAATTTCTTTCCTAATAAACTTTACTATTATTTTTGTTACAAAAAATAATAGTGTACAAAAATACTAGCGAAGTACTATCTTCTTTCCCCAGTATTACTATTGTATTTCTTCTTCCCTTTCATATTCAATCATTCACTCTTTGCACCTCCCTCCCTCTCCCCTCTCTACAATACTGTATTTTGAACTATTTCATTCTATTTAATGTAAAAATAAACTTATCATGACAATTCATTACATTTTTAAGAAAACAAAACTGTTCGTGTGTATGCTGGGGTTGGAGTGGGAAGGTGATCTGAAACAAGAAAAGTAACCGAACTGCCATGTTTTTTTCTCTTCCCATCTTTCCGAAGTCAAATAAGGAGGTGATTAAGAAAATGTAAAGAGCATTCCGGAGCAGTCTCCAGAGTCAATATTCAAGAAACAGATACATTAAAGTCTTTCCTAAAAATAAATAAATGCCATTAAAAGCATTCCAAGTTTGGTAAATCACTGCTTAAAATCTCACAGTTGTTAATCCATATGAAATATACAACAAAGTACAAGAGAACATATTCTACTTACCAACAAGGAGCCACCCAACACTGGAATTGAGTGATTTGGGGACAATGTTGTCAGGCTTCCTTTGATCCATTACTGGATGTTTTTCTAGTTCAGCATCTGAAGAGCTAAAATATGCCAATGGTTAAGTATAGAATGAGCAATTCATAAAATTACAAGAGGAACCATGGGGGGGGAATTTATTGAATAAATGAGCTTTATTACATCAAGTTGTTTCCTTGAAAGAAAAAAGGTAAAAATGCAACTAAATAAACTCAATTTCAAAATAAAATGTAACAGAATGGGTATTTGTAATGTCCTGGTTTCATCATTTTAATGTGAGTAGTGACTAAGGTTAAGTTACTTAGGTTTACATGATTACTCTACTCTTTTTAATAATCTTATAAGCTCATACTTAGCTTTCTTAGACTTGGAAATACCGAAAGCTGCCTTTCTTTTCTGAGTACTTGTTTTTCCTCTCTGTTTCTTTCCTTTATTGTTGTGCTGGCTGGGGGTATATTGTGGCATTTACAAACATTCTTACAATGTGATTACTTTACTCTTAAATCTAATAAGAAATAACTATCTTACTCAGGCTTGGTGGGTCATGCCTATCATCCCATTACCCAGAATGCTGAGGCAGGAGAATCCCTAGTTCAAAGGTCAGCTTGGACTACACAGTGAGATCCTGTCTCAAGAACAACAAAATAGAATCTACTGCAAAATCTTCACAGGGAAAATGATGGAGCATTAAAAAAAAAAAAAAAAAAAAAGGAAATCGGTTGTTTCCTTTTCTTCTACCCTTCCTGAGCAGTTCAACCAAAAAGCTAAAAGGTGAAGCTGGAAGGAGCAGGCATTTGTATGTGAGGTAGAGAGGAACAAACATCTTAGTAGCCTGGAGTTGGATGTCAGAGCCTGATAAGAGTAAATTAAGTATCCGCTTGTGTGAAGGTTTATGGAGGACAGACAGCACCTCAGGGTCTCAAAGCCAGAGTGAGATGAACAGGGTATAGTTTTAGGAAAGAGACAAGGTGCAAGGTACTGGAGATTGAGAGGAAGAAGGGAATTTACAGCAGGGCTGAAAGTGATGAGAAGAAATCAATCTCAATTTCTTGGAGCCTGAGAAGACTGAGACCCTAAGTGAAAAGCGCTTCTATGGGAAGGTGGCAAGTGCAGAATATCAGTCAGAACCAAGAAGGAAGACATTACACCTGACACGGGTAAGCAAGAGCTTCCAGGCATTCTGAGGAGTGTTTGTTTGGGAGCAGAAGTGGAAGCAGGATAAGAAGAGCATATACAATGGAGGTGGCCCATACAGTGTGTAGGGGAGGAGAGTTAATCAATTAAAGAAGTAAATTAAGGATAATGAGAACCAAGTTACTCGCTGCTGTAGGATATACAGAGGAGGAAAAGTAGAATGAACCCTGGATGACAGACAAGAACTGGTAGTATAATTTTCAACATAAATGAATATAGAAATAGAACTACAAATATGTGCGGGTATGTGTGTACTTACATATACACTCACTAGAAAACAGCAAAACTCCAGTAAAAATGAGCAGAGAACATTGCTCCTAAAAACTACTTTTCACCAAGAGGAATTGGGGCTCTTTGAAGAAGTGGCTGATTCCACAACTAAGGCAGAGAAAGTAAAAATGAATTTTCAAAAAAAGAAAGAACTTCTCAGAGAAGCATGGGGATGTGTGAAAAGGATTCAGAGCCAACTTCAAGAGCCTCCCATAATCAGGAATGATAGTTATTTATTAAAATCCATTAAGTAAGACAGGAAATTTTGAGTCCATACCAATATAAATAATCAACTAAATTTTGTTGAGCAGCAGGCTAGTCCTATCACCTCAGATTAACCTCCCCCAAATACTTATTAATGACAAGGAGAGGCTGTGAAAAGTATAGAAATTAAGTGTTCAAAGTAAACATGATGAGTAACAGGATAATTCAACATTTTACACCTCTGAGTCTAAGAATACAGCCTCCGTCGTCTATGCTGCTCTTGCCAAACGTGCATATAACTTGAAGCTGATCCATCTAGCCTCTCTCTCCTGATGGGTTATTATACTACGCTCCAGATATTCTGTTTCTTTAACACTCAATAAAGGAAATGAAAATATTTAAAATTAGAGCTAGCTGTGCTGGTCTGCACTAGCAATCCCTCTTATCCCTGCAAGCTCATCACTGGGGAAGCTGAGGCAAGAGGATCAAAACATCCAGGGTGGTCTGGGTTACAGAGTGAGTTCAAGGCCAGCCTTAGCTACATAGCTGCCTCAACAAACTATTAGGGACAAAATTCTACATCTTCTTTTTGTCCTTCACAAAGAAAGGCCACCCTGTGTATTGACAGGATACAAATAATCTGACAGAAAATGAGTAAAACACATACACAAGTAATTTAACAAAGATAATGAATAGTATCGGTACCAATTAAAGACAAATGCCATCTGTTTTACTCATCAATGAAATAAATGAAAATTAAACAGACTGCAAGCAACTACACTGGCAAGACTTAGGAAAACAGGCACTCATACAGAATTGATAGTAATAAAGCAGTCAGTAGGCTTTGAGAAGAACAATTTATCAGATACTATAAAAACTATAAACAGGTAAACATGTTTATCTTTTACCTTTTAATTCTAGAATTCCAATCCTTGACAGTATTTCTTCCGGCACAAAGATGTCTTCTCAAGGACCATTAATTGCAATAGGTATCTGTATCAAACACCAAGAAACTGTAAGAACGCAGTTAATTTATAGAACACTCTCATTATAAAATAATATGCAGTCTTTTCAAGACTGGGTGCCTCAAATGGCTGGTAACACAACACAGCTGGGAAGTATGTAATGTTAACAGAAAAAAACAAGTTAAAAAGCAAGATATATACTATTTCAACTTATGACTTAGAAGAAGTCTGTGCCTTACATATATCTTACACCTAATATACTCTATATAATTTTTGAAAATTAAAGAAGTAATGTTTCTAACCTCCATTAAATTTTAAAATCCTGTCCCTATCTTTAGTATGAAAAACTATATGCTAAATTCTGTAAGAACCCTCGCTTGCCACAGTAAGGTAAAGCAGATCCTAGATTTATTGAAGGAGATAAAAAAGATGTATCATCATAAAATTCATTGTAAATAAAGTTAAAGAGCGGGGACTATTACCTGGTCATTTACATAATGCAAAAACACCTAGCATGTAAAATATATGAGTCACAAAAGTGTTGCATTCTAGAGAAAGGATTTACTACCATAGAACTCTAGGGCCACAATGACTATCTATTAACAGAAAAGTAAAATAATGACTGCTGTATGGCACTCAAGAAATATTTATTACATGAGTTAACTGCTTCTAAAACAGGTTTAACCATGTCTTCTAGTAATCTCCACACAACTCAGAATAAAAAGTACACTTACAGCCAGGTGTGATGGAGCACACCTATAATCCCAGTTCTTCAGAGGCTCTGAGGCATGAGGATCCCAAGTTCCAGGCCAGCCTACAGGGCAAAAGTCTCCTCAAAAACAAGTCCAGTCCATGGGCTCACACCTTTCACCTAACCAAAACGCAGATGTTGGGAAGATCACAGTTCAAGGACACCCTGAGCAAAATATTGCTAGACCTCACCTCAACCAAATAAACTGGCACATTGTAGCAGGCAACTGTATAAACATGAGCAGATTAAAGAGCAAGCCAAATAAATGAAAAGCCTGCTGACACTTATTAATCAAGGTGAGGTCCCTGGGTTTCTCCTACCAATGTACAGGCCAAGCATGACTTATTAGATACCAAGAGTCCCAAACTCAGGTAAAATGATGTGTAGGTCACATTACATCATCCACAACTCCACTGCCATTCCCTGTGGGAGTGAGGTGTGGCCCAGTCACATCCTCAGTAAAAAAAAACCACATTCTACCACCTTGAAAACTCTGATAGTAAGCTGAAACTAACAAGCTTCCTAAAGAAAAGTGACCCATCAAACAGCTCAATTCCAGCTCCTGTGGTTGGCCTGCGGGTTAGAAGGGACCAGCCATTGCTAACACATCAGCTCCTCTAGGAACTTCTTTAGAGAACGTGGCTAATCAAACAAGCTGACCATGACTGCTGAACTCCAAGAAGAGCCTGAGATTAAAAACCCTGAGTGAACCCCCCCTCCCAAAAAAGAATGCTGTCTAATAGAGAAGGGCACCATCAAATGCCACACAGCCCAACCTATCAATCTTAAAATGGGAGAACTCTCATTAGAAATCAGACTGAAGCACCCAGTGTAATCATTAAACTCAGAGAAACAACCCACTTCCCCCCCATAAAAAAAGAAACTTGGACAATTAAGATTTCTATATGAATATAGATGTATATGTAATATTTAATTATTAAAAAAAATCTAATACTTAAACCTCCTTTTTCCATTCTTTTGAAATTTTAATTTCCTTAGCCTCCTCTCCTGTTTCATTTTTTTCCTTACCCCTGACATCCTTTTTTTTTTTTTTCATCTTTTCCTATCCTCTCTTCATGTTCTCCCTCTTGTCCCTTCTCCTCCATACTAACCACTCACTGAGTATTCTATCATAGAGACTTTACACATTACTCCCATTCTTCCTACCCCTCTCCAATCACTAACAATAGCACCCTCTCCCACAATGACCGAAACAACCATTGGCTTGGGTTGAAAAAGATTTACCAAGGTGATGGCCCATTCAAACAGGCAGGAATAGCTATACTTATAACAAATAAAGTAGACTTCAAGCTTAAGTTAGTCAGAAAACAACACAAAGTAGAAACTTCATGCTAATAAAGAGCAATACATCAACATGAAGTAACAATTGTTTACTTGAATGCACCCAAAGTCAGTGTACCCAACTTCATTTAACATACACAACTATACCTGATATCACGGGCACTCTGCACAGTGATAGTGGAAGACTTCAATACTCTTCTCACACCAATACATAGGTCATTCAGACAAAAGGCAATATAAAAACTTTAGAAGTCATTGACACCACAGAGCAAATGGACCTGACAGAGGTGTACAAAGTATTCAATTCTGCAACAGCAACAAGGTACATTCTTCTCAACAACCCATGGAACGTTCTCCAAAATAAGTATTTTAGCTCACAAAGCAAGTCCTAAGGAATAAAAAATTTAAATGTCTGACCGTAACAAAATAATCTGAACTCACAAGAAAAAACAAAAAAACAGAATATATTCAACCACCCGGACACTGAACAACACACTGCTCCATGATCAGTGGATCATTGAAGAAATGAGCCAGCAAATCAAATGCTCCTGGAATTTAATGAAAGTGAAAGCACAACAAAAGAAAAGAAAATGAAAGCACAATCTACCAGAGCCTATAGGACACAGCAAACTCAGTGTGCTAAGGGAGAAGGTTCACAGTCATGAATGCATATATTAAAAACGCAAATCTCAAATAAATGACCTAACGCTGTATCTCAAACTTCTAGAAAAACAACAAACTAAACCCACAACTAGAAAGAGAGGATCAATAAAAATAAGGGCCAAAATTGACGAAATAGAGAACAAAAAAACGGCTGAAAGAAAAATCTAGTTGTTTCCTATGATAAACAACATTGATAAACCCCTAGCAAATCTGACTAAAATGAGGGAAAAGACCCAAATTAATAAAATTAGAAGTGAAAAAGGGGAAAGCACAACAAGCACCAAGAAAATCCAGTGACTCGTTTTGGAGTATTTTGAAAACCTATATTCAAATAAATTGGAAAATAAAAGACTGGTCAAATTTCTAGATGTGTATAATCAGCCAAAATTGAACCAAGAGGACACAAATCACCTAAATGTATCTGTAACAAGCAATGAAATTGAAGGAGCAATAGAGGCTCCCAAAAAGAAATATCCAGGATTCACTGCTGAATTCTACCAGACGTTTAAAGAAATAATACCAACACTCCTCAATCTTTGCCAAGAAACAGAAAGGGCAGGAATGGTGCCAATGGCATTCTATGAAGCCAATATTACCCTCATCCCCAAACTGGACAAAGGCACAAAAAGAAATGAATTATAGGCCAATCACTTTATGAAATTAGATGCAGAAATCCTCTATAAAATACTGGTGAACTGAATTCGATAACGTATCAAAAGGTCATATTATCATGACCAAGTCAGTTTCATCCCAGGGATACAGGGATGCTTCAATATATGCAAATCACTAAACGTAATCTAGCATTTTAATAAAAACAAAGAAAAAAACATGATCTCAATAAATGCAGAAAAAACCCTTCAACAAATTCAACATTCTTTCATGACAAAACTGTTGATGAAACTAGGAACAGAAGGAAAGTGAGTCATACAATAAAGGCTATATATAACAAGCCTACAGTCAACGTCATACTAAGTGGAGGAAAAATTCAAACAATTTCTTCTAAAGTCAGGAACAAGACAAGGGTTCCACTTTCTCCATTAATGTCCAACATAGCCTTGTAATTTCTAGCTACAGCAGTAAGATAGGAAGAAGAAGTGAAAGAAATTCGAGTACGAAAAGAAGGATGAAACTATCCTATTTGCAGATCACATGATCTTAGACCAGAAAACTCGGCCAAAAAAAACTCCACCTTCAGAAATGTAGAAGGACACAAAATCAATTCACAAAAATCACTGGCCTTTGTATATACCAACCAAGAGCAGACGGAGAAAGAATACAGGAAAACAATTCCATTTATGATAGCTTCCAAAATAAACTTAACAAAGGAAGTGAAGTGAAAACTATAAACCACTGAAAAAAATCAAAGTCAGCTAAAACTGATAGAAAGGTCTCCTATGCTCATGACTGGCAGAGTCAATAGTGTGAAACGGCTACATTACCAAAAGCAATCTACATGTTCAACGCAATCCGCATCAAAATTCAAAAGACATTCATCAGAGAGAATGAAAAATCACAAAAAGTTCATTTGAAAGCCCAAAAGACCATTAAGAGCCAACACTAGAGATCACAATACCCAACTTCAAACTATACTTCAGAGACATAGCAATCAAAACAAAAACAGACATGTTTACAACTACGTACCGAGTTACAGAAATACACAAAGACCCAAACGCATAAAGAAAGAAAGAAGGTTGTCCGGGAGAAATTAACACGACCCTAAAAGGTCTAAGGGCTTCCCCTGCAAGAATACACAGCCAAGCTACAAAATGCCTGGCCCTGATCGCAAACCCATTTCTCTGCCCCTCACACAAACCAACACATCTCATCCAAAGGCACAAGTGTGCCAGGAAGCAAAGTCAAGCCAGTTTCACCATTCCCCCAGCTTGCCAAGCCCCTTAGAAACATGGACAGACTACAGAGCAAGGCGAACAAGACCAAAGCCTCCTGCCCTTTGGAACAAGAGCCCAGGGAGCCCAGGCACCCATCACAAGCCAAGCCAAGGCAAGCCAGGAAAGCCAGCAAGCAGACAAACAAGCAAGCTAGGAGAGGAAACTCACCTGGAGGTTGACAGGCTTCCGAATACCGAATACGGGGGGACTTGACACAAACCCCTGGCCTGAGGCAAGCCGCCGCCTTGAAGCGCCTGCCTAGCCGCCGCCGCCGCCCCCCCCGTCCGGGGCCGGCCGCTAGGGAGCTGCGCCACCGCCCAGGCGGGTGCAGGCGCCTTCCCGCCAGCACGGGTCTCCCAGCGGCGGTGGCGCTGCCGCACCGAGCTGCTGCCCGAACGTCCTCCCCCCACCAGTGGCCCACTCCACAGCGCCGAGGCCCCAAGCCCTGGCTGCTGCAGCCCATCCGGCCGGGTCCCCTTGCTCACTCACCCGCGCGAGGCTGGTCGGTTCTCGGGTCCTCCGTGTGCGCGCGCTTGCGCGCCCGCGATGCCTGGCCACTCAGGGCGGCAAAGGCCCCAGGGGGGACTCCCGCAGGAGGCCGGCACGCAGCCTAAAAAAGACAAGCCTGTCAGAAGACAGCTTCAAGCGCTGCCCAGAGCCCAGCTGCACGGCGCACGGCGGGGGGGGGGGGGGTGGGCGGGGGTCGGTAAACGTCCCAAACACCAGACTTGGCCTGCCCAGAAGGACCCTCTGCCTCTCTCCCAGAGCAAGAGCACCAGGAGCCCTCCTCTTCTCTGCATTTCTCCAGGAGTCCCCCAGGCTTGGGTGGCCTGCAGGGACCTGGAGCCCAGCTCCGACCCCCCTCCACACACACACCCCCCCCCACCCCAGCTCTGCAGGGCCCACCTCCCTCCACCTGCCATCCACTCCCCTGCCCCACCCCCACCCGCCCTCCCTCAGCAGCCAGGGCCAGCCCAGGAGGCAGGGAGGGAGGCTTGGTGGGATCCTTTGCCCAAAACTGCCTCTGTCTGCTGTGCACAAACACAGCACTTCACAGAGCAGGGCCAGGGCACCTGCCTCAGCTCACTGGAACCCACCAGCCAAGGAACCTGCTCAGCCCTGCCCTCCTCCCCCAATGCGTAGGTCTCCCCTAAGTTTTCAAAATTGCACCACTCATTCTTTCCAAGGTCCCCTACACTCCCTGGACATTGTCCAATCCTCTCCTCCTCTTTGCTCCCAGCACCTCCATGCTACACTCCAGGAGATCCCCACCGTCCCCACCTCACCTTAGAGCAGATCCATGCCTGATGAAGGAAGTCATCCCAGTGTAGTGAAATAAAACTTCTTCAAAGTTTTTCTTCTGCAAATCATAAAGCATCATATTCCTGGTGTGTACACTTCACCTGTACCCATATTACTTCTCCCCTGTATACTACTGTGTCCTGAACTCAGAAGAAAATCACATTTGCAGCTTATTTTACTGTGGGCCTCAACTGTGCAACATGCTAAGAGGAAAAAAATAAAGCCTAGCCTCTCGCTGAGCCTTGTGACAACATATACACAAAATGTCTTTATATGGTATCTACTACACAGAGATGTTCAGGAAGTACTGCTACTCTTTTTCCTTTCTTACCTGTCCCATTTTCCTCTGCACATTTCAAGTTCCTCTGCCAAAATTCAGATCAAACACCATTCATTCATTAACACTTTCTATACAATGAGAGCCTATGATGAGTCTCTACTCCCACTTCCTGCATGGGGACAGGAAATGTTTCTCTTCTTTTTTACCCATTTCACCTCACATTTATCCTGTTATACTAAATTTCTTTCCTAATAAACTTTACTATTATTTTTGTTACAAAAAATAATAGTGTACAAAAATACTAGCGAAGTACTATCTTCTTTCCCCAGTATTACTATTGTATTTCTTCTTCCCTTTCATATTCAATCATTCACTCTTTGCACCTCCCTCCCTCTCCCCTCTCTACAATACTGTATTTTGAACTATTTCATTCTATTTAATGTAAAAATAAACTTATCATGACAATTCATTACATTTTTAAGAAAACAAAACTGTTCGTGTGTATGCTGGGGTTGGAGTGGGAAGGTGATCTGAAACAAGAAAAGTAACCGAACTGCCATGTTTTTTTCTCTTCCCATCTTTCCGAAGTCAAATAAGGAGGTGATTAAGAAAATGTAAAGAGCATTCCGGAGCAGTCTCCAGAGTCAATATTCAAGAAACAGATACATTAAAGTCTTTCCTAAAAATAAATAAATGCCATTAAAAGCATTCCAAGTTTGGTAAATCACTGCTTAAAATCTCACAGTTGTTAATCCATATGAAATATACAACAAAGTACAAGAGAACATATTCTACTTACCAACAAGGAGCCACCCAACACTGGAATTGAGTGATTTGGGGACAATGTTGTCAGGCTTCCTTTGATCCATTACTGGATGTTTTTCTAGTTCAGCATCTGAAGAGCTAAAATATGCCAATGGTTAAGTATAGAATGAGCAATTCATAAAATTACAAGAGGAACCATGGGGGGGGAATTTATTGAATAAATGAGCTTTATTACATCAAGTTGTTTCCTTGAAAGAAAAAAGGTAAAAATGCAACTAAATAAACTCAATTTCAAAATAAAATGTAACAGAATGGGTATTTGTAATGTCCTGGTTTCATCATTTTAATGTGAGTAGTGACTAAGGTTAAGTTACTTAGGTTTACATGATTACTCTACTCTTTTTAATAATCTTATAAGCTCATACTTAGCTTTCTTAGACTTGGAAATACCGAAAGCTGCCTTTCTTTTCTGAGTACTTGTTTTTCCTCTCTGTTTCTTTCCTTTATTGTTGTGCTGGCTGGGGGTATATTGTGGCATTTACAAACATTCTTACAATGTGATTACTTTACTCTTAAATCTAATAAGAAATAACTATCTTACTCAGGCTTGGTGGGTCATGCCTATCATCCCATTACCCAGAATGCTGAGGCAGGAGAATCCCTAGTTCAAAGGTCAGCTTGGACTACACAGTGAGATCCTGTCTCAAGAACAACAAAATAGAATCTACTGCAAAATCTTCACAGGGAAAATGATGGAGCATTAAAAAAAAAAAAAAAAAAAGGAAATCGGTTGTTTCCTTTTCTTCTACCCTTCCTGAGCAGTTCAACCAAAAAGCTAAAAGGTGAAGCTGGAAGGAGCAGGCATTTGTATGTGAGGTAGAGAGGAACAAACATCTTAGTAGCCTGGAGTTGGATGTCAGAGCCTGATAAGAGTAAATTAAGTATCCGCTTGTGTGAAGGTTTATGGAGGACAGACAGCACCTCAGGGTCTCAAAGCCAGAGTGAGATGAACAGGGTATAGTTTTAGGAAAGAGACAAGGTGCAAGGTACTGGAGATTGAGAGGAAGAAGGGAATTTACAGCAGGGCTGAAAGTGATGAGAAGAAATCAATCTCAATTTCTTGGAGCCTGAGAAGACTGAGACCCTAAGTGAAAAGCGCTTCTATGGGAAGGTGGCAAGTGCAGAATATCAGTCAGAACCAAGAAGGAAGACATTACACCTGACACGGGTAAGCAAGAGCTTCCAGGCATTCTGAGGAGTGTTTGTTTGGGAGCAGAAGTGGAAGCAGGATAAGAAGAGCATATACAATGGAGGTGGCCCATACAGTGTGTAGGGGAGGAGAGTTAATCAATTAAAGAAGTAAATTAAGGATAATGAGAACCAAGTTACTCGCTGCTGTAGGATATACAGAGGAGGAAAAGTAGAATGAACCCTGGATGACAGACAAGAACTGGTAGTATAATTTTCAACATAAATGAATATAGAAACAGAACTACAAATATGTGCGGGTATGTGAGTACTTACATATACACTCACTAGAAAACAGCAAAACTCCAGTAAAAATGAGCAGAGAACATTGCTCCTAAAAACTACTTTTCACCAAGAGGAATTGGGGCTCTTTGAAGAAGTGGCTGATTCCACAACTAAGGCAGAGAAAGTAAAAATGAATTTTCAAAAAAAGAAAGAACTTCTCAGAGAAGCATGGGGATGTGTGAAAAGGATTCAGAGCCAACTTCAAGAGCCTCCCATAATCAGGAATGATAGTTATTTATTAAAATCCATTAAGTAAGACAGGAAATTTTGAGTCCATACCAATATAAATAATCAACTAAATTTTGTTGAGCAGCAGGCTAGTCCTATCACCTCAGATTAACCTCCCCCAAATACTTATTAATGACAAGGAGAGGCTGTGAAAAGTATAGAAATTAAGTGTTCAAAGTAAACATGATGAGTAACAGGATAATTCAACATTTTACACCTCTGAGTCTAAGAATACAGCCTCCGTCATCTATGCTGCTCTTGCCAAACGTGCATATAACTTGAAGCTGATCCATCTAGCCTCTCTCTCCTGATGGGTTATTATACTACGCTCCAGATATTCTGTTTCTCTAACACTCAATAAAGGAAATGAAAATATTTAAAATTAGAGCTAGCTGTGCTGGTCTGCACTAGCAATCCCTCTTATCCCTGCAAGCTCATCACTGGGGAAGCTGAGGCAAGAGGATCAAAACATCCAGGGTGGTCTGGGTTACAGAGTGAGTTCAAGGCCAGCCTTAGCTACATAGCTGCCTCAACAAACTATTAGGGACAAAATTCTACATCTTCTTTTTGTCCTTCACAAAGAAAGGCCACCCTGTGTATTGACAGGATACAAATAATCTGACAGAAAATGAGTAAAACACATACACAAGTAATTTACAAAGATAATGAATAGTATCGGTACCAATTAAAGACAAATGCCATCTGTTTTACTCATCAATGAAATAAATGAAAATTAAACAGACTGCAAGCAACTACACTGGCAAGACTTAGGAAAACAGGCACTCATACAGAATTGATAGTAATAAAGCAGTCAGTAGGCTTTGAGAAGAACAATTTATCAGATACTATAAAAACTATAAACAGGTAAACATGTTTATCTTTTACCTTTTAATTCTAGAATTCCAATCCTTGACAGTATTTCTTCCGGCACAAAGATGTCTTCTCAAGGACCATTAATTGCAATAGGTATCTGTATCAAACACCAAGAAACTGTAAGAACGCAGTTAATTTATAGAACACTCTCATTATAAAATAATATGCAGTCTTTTCAAGACTGGGTGCCTCAAATGGCTGGTAACACAACACAGCTGGGAAGTATGTAATGTTAACAGAAAAAAACAAGTTAAAAAGCAAGATATATACTATTTCAACTTATGACTTAGAAGAAGTCTGTGCCTTACATATATCTTACACCTAATATACTCTATATAATTTTTGAAAATTAAAGAAGTAATGTTTCTAACCTCCATTAAATTTTAAAATCCTGTCCCTATCTTTAGTATGAAAAACTATATGCTAAATTCTGTAAGAACCCTCGCTTGCCACAGTAAGGTAAAGCAGATCCTAGATTTATTGAAGGAGATAAAAAAGATGTATCATCATAAAATTCATTGTAAATAAAGTTAAAGAGCGGGGACTATTACCTGGTCATTTACATAATGCAAAAACACCTAGCATGTAAAATATATGAGTCACAAAAGTGTTGCATTCTAGAGAAAGGATTTACTACCATAGAACTCTAGGGCCACAATGACTATCTATTAACAGAAAAGTAAAATAATGACTGCTGTATGGCACTCAAGAAATATTTATTACATGAGTTAACTGCTTCTAAAACAGGTTTAACCATGTCTTCTAGTAATCTCCACACAACTCAGAATAAGAAGTACACTTACAGCCAGGTGTGATGGAGCACACCTATAATCCCAGTTCTTCAGAGGCTCTGAGGCATGAGGATCCCAAGTTCCAGGCCAGCCTACAGGGCAAAAGTCTCCTCAAAAACAAGTCCAGTCCATGGGCTCACACCTTTCACCTAACCAAAACGCAGATGTTGGGAAGATCACAGTTCAAGGACACCCTGAGCAAAATATTGCTAGACCTCACCTCAACCAAATAAACTGGCACATTGTAGCAGGCAACTGTATAAACATGAGCAGATTAAAGAGCAAGCCAAATAAATGAAAAGCCTGCTGACACTTATTAATCAAGGTGAGGTCCCTGGGTTTCTCCTACCAATGTACAGGCCAAGCATGACTTATTAGATACCAAGAGTCCCAAACTCAGGTAAAATGATGTGTAGGTCACATTACATCATCCACAACTCCACTGCCATTCCCTGTGGGAGTGAGGTGTGGCCCAGTCACATCCTCAGTAAAAAAAAACCACATTCTACCACCTTGAAAACTCTGATAGTAAGCTGAAACTAACAAGCTTCCTAAAGAAAAGTGACCCATCAAACAGCTCAATTCCAGCTCCTGTGGTTGGCCTGCGGGTTAGAAGGGACCAGCCATTGCTAACACATCAGCTCCTCTAGGAACTTCTTTAGAGAACGTGGCTAATCAAACAAGCTGACCATGACTGCTGAACTCCAAGAAGAGCCTGAGATTAAAAACCCTGAGTGAACCCCCCCCTCCCAAAAAAGAATGCTGTCTAATAGAGAAGGGCACCATCAAATGCCACACAGCCCAACCTATCAATCTTAAAATGGGAGAACTCTCATTAGAAATCAGACTGAAGCACCCAGTGTAATCATTAAACTCAGAGAAACAACCCACTTCCCCCCCATAAAAAAAGAAACTTGGACAATTAAGATTTCTATATGAATATAGATGTATATGTAATATTTAATTATTAAAAAAAATCTAATACTTAAACCTCCTTTTTCCATTCTTTTGAAATTTTAATTTCCTTAGCCTCCTCTCCTGTTTCATTTTTTTCCTTACCCCTGACATCCTTTTTTTTTTTTTTCATCTTTTCCTATCCTCTCTTCATGTTCTCCCTCTTGTCCCTTCTCCTCCATACTAACCATTCACTGAGTATTCTATCATAGAGACTTTACACATTACTCCCATTCTTCCTACCCCTCTCCAATCACTAACAATAGCACCCTCTCCCACAATGACCGAAACAACCATTGGCTTGGGTTGAAAAAGATTTACCAAGGTGATGGCCCATTCAAACAGGCAGGAATAGCTATACTTATAACAAATAAAGTAGACTTCAAGCTTAAGTTAGTCAGAAAACAACACAAAGTAGAAACTTCATGCTAATAAAGAGCAATACATCAACATGAAGTAACAATTGTTTACTTGAATGCACCCAAAGTCAGTGTACCCAACTTCATTTAACATACACAACTATACCTGATATCACGGGCACTCTGCACAGTGATAGTGGAAGACTTCAATACTCTTCTCACACCAATACATAGGTCATTCAGACAAAAGGCAATATAAAAACTTTAGAAGTCATTGACACCACAGAGCAAATGGACCTGACAGAGGTGTACAAAGTATTCAATTCTGCAACAGCAACAAGGTACATTCTTCTCAACAACCCATGGAACGTTCTCCAAAATAAGTATTTTAGCTCACAAAGCAAGTCCTAAGGAATAAAAAATTTAAATGTCTGACCGTAACAAAATAATCTGAACTCACAAGAAAAAACAAAAAAACAGAATATATTCAACCACCCGGACACTGAACAACACACTGCTCCATGATCAGTGGATCATTGAAGAAATGAGCCAGCAAATCAAATGCTCCTGGAATTTAATGAAAGTGAAAGCACAACAAAAGAAAAGAAAATGAAAGCACAATCTACCAGAGCCTATAGGACACAGCAAACTCAGTGTGCTAAGGGAGAAGGTTCACAGTCATGAATGCATATATTAAAAACGCAAATCTCAAATAAATGACCTAACGCTGTATCTCAAACTTCTAGAAAAACAACAAACTAAACCCACAACTAGAAAGAGAGGATCAATAAAAATAAGGGCCAAAATTGACGAAATAGAGAACAAAAAAACGGCTGAAAGAAAAATCTAGTTGTTTCCTATGATAAACAACATTGATAAACCCCTAGCAAATCTGACTAAAATGAGGGAAAAGACCCAAATTAATAAAATTAGAAGTGAAAAAGGGGAAAGCACAACAAGCACCAAGAAAATCCAGTGACTCGTTTTGGAGTATTTTGAAAACCTATATTCAAATAAATTGGAAAATAAAAGACTGGTCAAATTTCTAGATGTGTATAATCAGCCAAAATTGAACCAAGAGGACACAAATCACCTAAATGTATCTGTAACAAGCAATGAAATTGAAGGAGCAATAGAGGCTCCCAAAAAGAAATATCCAGGATTCACTGCTGAATTCTACCAGACGTTTAAAGAAATAATACCAACACTCCTCAATCTTTGCCAAGAAACAGAAAGGGCAGGAATGGTGCCAATGGCATTCTATGAAGCCAATATTACCCTCATCCCCAAACTGGACAAAGGCACAAAAAGAAATGAATTATAGGCCAATCACTTTATGAAATTAGATGCAGAAATCCTCTATAAAATACTGGTGAACTGAATTCGATAACGTATCAAAAGGTCATATTATCATGACCAAGTCAGTTTCATCCCAGGGATACAGGGATGCTTCAATATATGCAAATCACTAAACGTAATCTAGCATTTTAATAAAAACAAAGAAAAAAACATGATCTCAATAAATGCAGAAAAAACCCTTCAACAAATTCAACATTCTTTCATGACAAAACTGTTGATGAAACTAGGAACAGAAGGAAAGTGAGTCATACAATAAAGGCTATATATAACAAGCCTACAGTCAACGTCATACTAAGTGGAGGAAAAATTCAAACAATTTCTTCTAAAGTCAGGAACAAGACAAGGGTTCCACTTTCTCCATTAATGTCCAACATAGCCTTGTAATTTCTAGCTACAGCAGTAAGATAGGAAGAAGAAGTGAAAGAAATTCGAGTACGAAAAGAAGGATGAAACTATCCTATTTGCAGATCACATGATCTTAGACCAGAAAACTCGGCCAAAAAAAACTCCACCTTCAGAAATGTAGAAGGACACAAAATCAATTCACAAAAATCACTGGCCTTTGTATATACCAACCAAGAGCAGACGGAGAAAGAATACAGGAAAACAATTCCATTTATGATAGCTTCCAAAATAAACTTAACAAAGGAAGTGAAGTGAAAACTATAAACCACTGAAAAAAATCAAAGTCAGCTAAAACTGATAGAAAGGTCTCCTATGCTCATGACTGGCAGAGTCAATAGTGTGAAACGGCTACATTACCAAAAGCAATCTACATGTTCAACGCAATCCGCATCAAAATTCAAAAGACATTCATCAGAGAGAATGAAAAATCACAAAAAGTTCATTTGAAAGCCCAAAAGACCATTAAGAGCCAACACTAGAGATCACAATACCCAACTTCAAACTATACTTCAGAGACATAGCAATCAAAACAAAAACAGACATGTTTACAACTACGTACCGAGTTACAGAAATACACAAAGACCCAAACGCATAAAGAAAGAAAGAAGGTTGTCCGGGAGAAATTAACACGACCCTAAAAGGTCTAAGGGCTTCCCCTGCAAGAATACACAGCCAAGCTACAAAATGCCTGGCCCTGATCGCAAACCCATTTCTCTGCCCCTCACACAAACCAACACATCTCATCCAAAGGCACAAGTGTGCCAGGAAGCAAAGTCAAGCCAGTTTCACCATTCCCCCAGCTTGCCAAGCCCCTTAGAAACATGGACAGACTACAGAGCAAGGCGAACAAGACCAAAGCCTCCTGCCCTTTGGAACAAGAGCCCAGGGAGCCCAGGCACCCATCACAAGCCAAGCCAAGGCAAGCCAGGAAAGCCAGCAAGCAGACAAACAAGCAAGCTAGGAGAGGAAACTCACCTGGAGGTTGACAGGCTTCCGAATACCGAATACGGGGGGACTTGACACAAACCCCTGGCCTGAGGCAAGCCGCCGCCTTGAAGCGCCTGCCTAGCCGCCGCCGCCGCCCCCCCCGTCCGGGGCCGGCCGCTAGGGAGCTGCGCCACCGCCCAGGCGGGTGCAGGCGCCTTCCCGCCAGCACGGGTCTCCCAGCGGCGGTGGCGCTGCCGCACCGAGCTGCTGCCCGAACGTCCTCCCCCCACCAGTGGCCCACTCCACAGCGCCGAGGCCCCAAGCCCTGGCTGCTGCAGCCCATCCGGCCGGGTCCCCTTGCTCACTCACCCGCGCGAGGCTGGTCGGTTCTCGGGTCCTCCGTGTGCGCGCGCCTGCGCGCCCGCGATGCCTGGCCGCTCAGGGTGGCAAAGGCCCCAGGGGGGACTCCCGCAGGAGGCCGGCACGCAGCCTAAAAAAGACAAGCCTGTCAGAAGACAGCTTCAAGCGCTGCCCAGAGCCCAGCTGCACGGCGCACGGCGAGGGGGGGGTGGGCGGGGGTCGGTAAACGTCCCAAACACCAGACTTGGCCTGCCCAGAAGGACCCTCTGCCTCTCTCCCAGAGCAAGAGCACCAGGAGCCCTCCTCTTCTCTGCATTTCTCCAGGAGTCCCCCAGGCTTGGGTGGCCTGCAGGGACCTGGAGCCCAGCTCCGACCCCCCTCCACACACACACCCCCCCCCACCCCAGCTCTGCAGGGCCCACCTCCCTCCACCTGCCATCCACTCCCCTGCCCCACCCCCACCCGCCCTCCCTCAGCAGCCAGGGCCAGCCCAGGAGGCAGGGAGGGAGGCTTGGTGGGATCCTTTGCCCAAAACTGCCTCTGTCTGCTGTGCACAAACACAGCACTTCACAGAGCAGGGCCAGGGCACCTGCCTCAGCTCACTGGAACCCACCAGCCAAGGAACCTGCTCAGCCCTGCCCTCCTCCCCCAATGCGTAGGTCTCCCCTAAGTTTTCAAAATTGCACCACTCATTCTTTCCAAGGTCCCCTACACTCCCTGGACATTGTCCAATCCTCTCCTCCTCTTTGCTCCCAGCACCTCCATGCTACACTCCAGGAGATCCCCACCGTCCCCACCTCACCTTAGAGCAGATCCATGCCTGATGAAGGAAGTCATCCCAGTGTAGTGAAATAAAACTTCTTCAAAGTTTTTCTTCTGCAAATCATAAAGCATCATATTCCTGGTGTGTACACTTCACCTGTACCCATATTACTTCTCCCCTGTATACTACTGTGTCCTGAACTCAGAAGAAAATCACATTTGCAGCTTATTTTACTGTGGGCCTCAACTGTGCAACATGCTAAGAGGAAAAAAATAAAGCCTAGCCTCTCGCTGAGCCTTGTGACAACATATACACAAAATGTCTTTATATGGTATCTACTACACAGAGATGTTCAGGAAGTACTGCTACTCTTTTTCCTTTCTTACCTGTCCCATTTTCCTCTGCACATTTCAAGTTCCTCTGCCAAAATTCAGATCAAACACCATTCATTCATTAACACTTTCTATACAATGAGAGCCTATGATGAGTCTCTACTCCCACTTCCTGCATGGGGACAGGAAATGTTTCTCTTCTTTTTTACCCATTTCACCTCACATTTATCCTGTTATACTAAATTTCTTTCCTAATAAACTTTACTATTATTTTTGTTACAAAAAATAATAGTGTACAAAAATACTAGCGAAGTACTATCTTCTTTCCCCAGTATTACTATTGTATTTCTTCTTCCCTTTCATATTCAATCATTCACTCTTTGCACCTCCCTCCCTCTCCCCTCTCTACAATACTGTATTTTGAACTATTTCATTCTATTTAATGTAAAAATAAACTTATCATGACAATTCATTACATTTTTAAGAAAACAAAACTGTTCGTGTGTATGCTGGGGTTGGAGTGGGAAGGTGATCTGAAACAAGAAAAGTAACCGAACTGCCATGTTTTTTTCTCTTCCCATCTTTCCGAAGTCAAATAAGGAGGTGATTAAGAAAATGTAAAGAGCATTCCGGAGCAGTCTCCAGAGTCAATATTCAAGAAACAGATACATTAAAGTCTTTCCTAAAAATAAATAAATGCCATTAAAAGCATTCCAAGTTTGGTAAATCACTGCTTAAAATCTCACAGTTGTTAATCCATATGAAATATACAACAAAGTACAAGAGAACATATTCTACTTACCAACAAGGAGCCACCCAACACTGGAATTGAGTGATTTGGGGACAATGTTGTCAGGCTTCCTTTGATCCATTACTGGATGTTTTTCTAGTTCAGCATCTGAAGAGCTAAAATATGCCAATGGTTAAGTATAGAATGAGCAATTCATAAAATTACAAGAGGAACCATGGGGGGGGAATTTATTGAATAAATGAGCTTTATTACATCAAGTTGTTTCCTTGAAAGAAAAAAGGTAAAAATGCAACTAAATAAACTCAATTTCAAAATAAAATGTAACAGAATGGGTATTTGTAATGTCCTGGTTTCATCATTTTAATGTGAGTAGTGACTAAGGTTAAGTTACTTAGGTTTACATGATTACTCTACTCTTTTTAATAATCTTATAAGCTCATACTTAGCTTTCTTAGACTTGGAAATACCGAAAGCTGCCTTTCTTTTCTGAGTACTTGTTTTTCCTCTCTGTTTCTTTCCTTTATTGTTGTGCTGGCTGGGGGTATATTGTGGCATTTACAAACATTCTTACAATGTGATTACTTTACTCTTAAATCTAATAAGAAATAACTATCTTACTCAGGCTTGGTGGGTCATGCCTATCATCCCATTACCCAGAATGCTGAGGCAGGAGAATCCCTAGTTCAAAGGTCAGCTTGGACTACACAGTGAGATCCTGTCTCAAGAACAACAAAATAGAATCTACTGCAAAATCTTCACAGGGAAAATGATGGAGCATTAAAAAAAAAAAAAAAAAAAAGGAAATCGGTTGTTTCCTTTTCTTCTACCCTTCCTGAGCAGTTCAACCAAAAAGCTAAAAGGTGAAGCTGGAAGGAGCAGGCATTTGTATGTGAGGTAGAGAGGAACAAACATCTTAGTAGCCTGGAGTTGGATGTCAGAGCCTGATAAGAGTAAATTAAGTATCCGCTTGTGTGAAGGTTTATGGAGGACAGACAGCACCTCAGGGTCTCAAAGCCAGAGTGAGATGAACAGGGTATAGTTTTAGGAAAGAGACAAGGTGCAAGGTACTGGAGATTGAGAGGAAGAAGGGAATTTACAGCAGGGCTGAAAGTGATGAGAAGAAATCAATCTCAATTTCTTGGAGCCTGAGAAGACTGAGACCCTAAGTGAAAAGCGCTTCTATGGGAAGGTGGCAAGTGCAGAATATCAGTCAGAACCAAGAAGGAAGACATTACACCTGACACGGGTAAGCAAGAGCTTCCAGGCATTCTGAGGAGTGTTTGTTTGGGAGCAGAAGTGGAAGCAGGATAAGAAGAGCATATACAATGGAGGTGGCCCATACAGTGTGTAGGGGAGGAGAGTTAATCAATTAAAGAAGTAAATTAAGGATAATGAGAACCAAGTTACTCGCTGCTGTAGGATATACAGAGGAGGAAAAGTAGAATGAACCCTGGATGACAGACAAGAACTGGTAGTATAATTTTCAACATAAATGAATATAGAAACAGAACTACAAATATGTGCGGGTATGTGAGTACTTACATATACACTCACTAGAAAACAGCAAAACTCCAGTAAAAATGAGCAGAGAACATTGCTCCTAAAAACTACTTTTCACCAAGAGGAATTGGGGCTCTTTGAAGAAGTGGCTGATTCCACAACTAAGGCAGAGAAAGTAAAAATGAATTTTCAAAAAAAGAAAGAACTTCTCAGAGAAGCATGGGGATGTGTGAAAAGGATTCAGAGCCAACTTCAAGAGCCTCCCATAATCAGGAATGATAGTTATTTATTAAAATCCATTAAGTAAGACAGGAAATTTTGAGTCCATACCAATATAAATAATCAACTAAATTTTGTTGAGCAGCAGGCTAGTCCTATCACCTCAGATTAACCTCCCCCAAATACTTATTAATGACAAGGAGAGGCTGTGAAAAGTATAGAAATTAAGTGTTCAAAGTAAACATGATGAGTAACAGGATAATTCAACATTTTACACCTCTGAGTCTAAGAATACAGCCTCCGTCATCTATGCTGCTCTTGCCAAACGTGCATATAACTTGAAGCTGATCCATCTAGCCTCTCTCTCCTGATGGGTTATTATACTACGCTCCAGATATTCTGTTTCTCTAACACTCAATAAAGGAAATGAAAATATTTAAAATTAGAGCTAGCTGTGCTGGTCTGCACTAGCAATCCCTCTTATCCCTGCAAGCTCATCACTGGGGAAGCTGAGGCAAGAGGATCAAAACATCCAGGGTGGTCTGGGTTACAGAGTGAGTTCAAGGCCAGCCTTAGCTACATAGCTGCCTCAACAAACTATTAGGGACAAAATTCTACATCTTCTTTTTGTCCTTCACAAAGAAAGGCCACCCTGTGTATTGACAGGATACAAATAATCTGACAGAAAATGAGTAAAACACATACACAAGTAATTTACAAAGATAATGAATAGTATCGGTACCAATTAAAGACAAATGCCATCTGTTTTACTCATCAATGAAATAAATGAAAATTAAACAGACTGCAAGCAACTACACTGGCAAGACTTAGGAAAACAGGCACTCATACAGAATTGATAGTAATAAAGCAGTCAGTAGGCTTTGAGAAGAACAATTTATCAGATACTATAAAAACTATAAACAGGTAAACATGTTTATCTTTTACCTTTTAATTCTAGAATTCCAATCCTTGACAGTATTTCTTCCGGCACAAAGATGTCTTCTCAAGGACCATTAATTGCAATAGGTATCTGTATCAAACACCAAGAAACTGTAAGAACGCAGTTAATTTATAGAACACTCTCATTATAAAATAATATGCAGTCTTTTCAAGACTGGGTGCCTCAAATGGCTGGTAACACAACACAGCTGGGAAGTATGTAATGTTAACAGAAAAAAACAAGTTAAAAAGCAAGATATATACTATTTCAACTTATGACTTAGAAGAAGTCTGTGCCTTACATATATCTTACACCTAATATACTCTATATAATTTTTGAAAATTAAAGAAGTAATGTTTCTAACCTCCATTAAATTTTAAAATCCTGTCCCTATCTTTAGTATGAAAAACTATATGCTAAATTCTGTAAGAACCCTCGCTTGCCACAGTAAGGTAAAGCAGATCCTAGATTTATTGAAGGAGATAAAAAAGATGTATCATCATAAAATTCATTGTAAATAAAGTTAAAGAGCGGGGACTATTACCTGGTCATTTACATAATGCAAAAACACCTAGCATGTAAAATATATGAGTCACAAAAGTGTTGCATTCTAGAGAAAGGATTTACTACCATAGAACTCTAGGGCCACAATGACTATCTATTAACAGAAAAGTAAAATAATGACTGCTGTATGGCACTCAAGAAATATTTATTACATGAGTTAACTGCTTCTAAAACAGGTTTAACCATGTCTTCTAGTAATCTCCACACAACTCAGAATAAAAAGTACACTTACAGCCAGGTGTGATGGAGCACACCTATAATCCCAGTTCTTCAGAGGCTCTGAGGCATGAGGATCCCAAGTTCCAGGCCAGCCTACAGGGCAAAAGTCTCCTCAAAAACAAGTCCAGTCCATGGGCTCACACCTTTCACCTAACCAAAACGCAGATGTTGGGAAGATCACAGTTCAAGGACACCCTGAGCAAAATATTGCTAGACCTCACCTCAACCAAATAAACTGGCACATTGTAGCAGGCAACTGTATAAACATGAGCAGATTAAAGAGCAAGCCAAATAAATGAAAAGCCTGCTGACACTTATTAATCAAGGTGAGGTCCCTGGGTTTCTCCTACCAATGTACAGGCCAAGCATGACTTATTAGATACCAAGAGTCCCAAACTCAGGTAAAATGATGTGTAGGTCACATTACATCATCCACAACTCCACTGCCATTCCCTGTGGGAGTGAGGTGTGGCCCAGTCACATCCTCAGTAAAAAAAAACCACATTCTACCACCTTGAAAACTCTGATAGTAAGCTGAAACTAACAAGCTTCCTAAAGAAAAGTGACCCATCAAACAGCTCAATTCCAGCTCCTGTGGTTGGCCTGCGGGTTAGAAGGGACCAGCCATTGCTAACACATCAGCTCCTCTAGGAACTTCTTTAGAGAACGTGGCTAATCAAACAAGCTGACCATGACTGCTGAACTCCAAGAAGAGCCTGAGATTAAAAACCCTGAGTGAACCCCCCCTCCCAAAAAAGAATGCTGTCTAATAGAGAAGGGCACCATCAAATGCCACACAGCCCAACCTATCAATCTTAAAATGGGAGAACTCTCATTAGAAATCAGACTGAAGCACCCAGTGTAATCATTAAACTCAGAGAAACAACCCACTTCCCCCCCATAAAAAAAGAAACTTGGACAATTAAGATTTCTATATGAATATAGATGTATATGTAATATTTAATTATTAAAAAAAATCTAATACTTAAACCTCCTTTTTCCATTCTTTTGAAATTTTAATTTCCTTAGCCTCCTCTCCTGTTTCATTTTTTTCCTTACCCCTGACATCCTTTTTTTTTTTTTTCATCTTTTCCTATCCTCTCTTCATGTTCTCCCTCTTGTCCCTTCTCCTCCATACTAACCACTCACTGAGTATTCTATCATAGAGACTTTACACATTACTCCCATTCTTCCTACCCCTCTCCAATCACTAACAATAGCACCCTCTCCCACAATGACCGAAACAACCATTGGCTTGGGTTGAAAAAGATTTACCAAGGTGATGGCCCATTCAAACAGGCAGGAATAGCTATACTTATAACAAATAAAGTAGACTTCAAGCTTAAGTTAGTCAGAAAACAACACAAAGTAGAAACTTCATGCTAATAAAGAGCAATACATCAACATGAAGTAACAATTGTTTACTTGAATGCACCCAAAGTCAGTGTACCCAACTTCATTTAACATACACAACTATACCTGATATCACGGGCACTCTGCACAGTGATAGTGGAAGACTTCAATACTCTTCTCACACCAATACATAGGTCATTCAGACAAAAGGCAATATAAAAACTTTAGAAGTCATTGACACCACAGAGCAAATGGACCTGACAGAGGTGTACAAAGTATTCAATTCTGCAACAGCAACAAGGTACATTCTTCTCAACAACCCATGGAACGTTCTCCAAAATAAGTATTTTAGCTCACAAAGCAAGTCCTAAGGAATAAAAAATTTAAATGTCTGACCGTAACAAAATAATCTGAACTCACAAGAAAAAACAAAAAAACAGAATATATTCAACCACCCGGACACTGAACAACACACTGCTCCATGATCAGTGGATCATTGAAGAAATGAGCCAGCAAATCAAATGCTCCTGGAATTTAATGAAAGTGAAAGCACAACAAAAGAAAAGAAAATGAAAGCACAATCTACCAGAGCCTATAGGACACAGCAAACTCAGTGTGCTAAGGGAGAAGGTTCACAGTCATGAATGCATATATTAAAAACGCAAATCTCAAATAAATGACCTAACGCTGTATCTCAAACTTCTAGAAAAACAACAAACTAAACCCACAACTAGAAAGAGAGGATCAATAAAAATAAGGGCCAAAATTGACGAAATAGAGAACAAAAAAACGGCTGAAAGAAAAATCTAGTTGTTTCCTATGATAAACAACATTGATAAACCCCTAGCAAATCTGACTAAAATGAGGGAAAAGACCCAAATTAATAAAATTAGAAGTGAAAAAGGGGAAAGCACAACAAGCACCAAGAAAATCCAGTGACTCGTTTTGGAGTATTTTGAAAACCTATATTCAAATAAATTGGAAAATAAAAGACTGGTCAAATTTCTAGATGTGTATAATCAGCCAAAATTGAACCAAGAGGACACAAATCACCTAAATGTATCTGTAACAAGCAATGAAATTGAAGGAGCAATAGAGGCTCCCAAAAAGAAATATCCAGGATTCACTGCTGAATTCTACCAGACGTTTAAAGAAATAATACCAACACTCCTCAATCTTTGCCAAGAAACAGAAAGGGCAGGAATGGTGCCAATGGCATTCTATGAAGCCAATATTACCCTCATCCCCAAACTGGACAAAGGCACAAAAAGAAATGAATTATAGGCCAATCACTTTATGAAATTAGATGCAGAAATCCTCTATAAAATACTGGTGAACTGAATTCGATAACGTATCAAAAGGTCATATTATCATGACCAAGTCAGTTTCATCCCAGGGATACAGGGATGCTTCAATATATGCAAATCACTAAACGTAATCTAGCATTTTAATAAAAACAAAGAAAAAAACATGATCTCAATAAATGCAGAAAAAACCCTTCAACAAATTCAACATTCTTTCATGACAAAACTGTTGATGAAACTAGGAACAGAAGGAAAGTGAGTCATACAATAAAGGCTATATATAACAAGCCTACAGTCAACGTCATACTAAGTGGAGGAAAAATTCAAACAATTTCTTCTAAAGTCAGGAACAAGACAAGGGTTCCACTTTCTCCATTAATGTCCAACATAGCCTTGTAATTTCTAGCTACAGCAGTAAGATAGGAAGAAGAAGTGAAAGAAATTCGAGTACGAAAAGAAGGATGAAACTATCCTATTTGCAGATCACATGATCTTAGACCAGAAAACTCGGCCAAAAAAAACTCCACCTTCAGAAATGTAGAAGGACACAAAATCAATTCACAAAAATCACTGGCCTTTGTATATACCAACCAAGAGCAGACGGAGAAAGAATACAGGAAAACAATTCCATTTATGATAGCTTCCAAAATAAACTTAACAAAGGAAGTGAAGTGAAAACTATAAACCACTGAAAAAAATCAAAGTCAGCTAAAACTGATAGAAAGGTCTCCTATGCTCATGACTGGCAGAGTCAATAGTGTGAAACGGCTACATTACCAAAAGCAATCTACATGTTCAACGCAATCCGCATCAAAATTCAAAAGACATTCATCAGAGAGAATGAAAAATCACAAAAAGTTCATTTGAAAGCCCAAAAGACCATTAAGAGCCAACACTAGAGATCACAATACCCAACTTCAAACTATACTTCAGAGACATAGCAATCAAAACAAAAACAGACATGTTTACAACTACGTACCGAGTTACAGAAATACACAAAGACCCAAACGCATAAAGAAAGAAAGAAGGTTGTCCGGGAGAAATTAACACGACCCTAAAAGGTCTAAGGGCTTCCCCTGCAAGAATACACAGCCAAGCTACAAAATGCCTGGCCCTGATCGCAAACCCATTTCTCTGCCCCTCACACAAACCAACACATCTCATCCAAAGGCACAAGTGTGCCAGGAAGCAAAGTCAAGCCAGTTTCACCATTCCCCCAGCTTGCCAAGCCCCTTAGAAACATGGACAGACTACAGAGCAAGGCGAACAAGACCAAAGCCTCCTGCCCTTTGGAACAAGAGCCCAGGGAGCCCAGGCACCCATCACAAGCCAAGCCAAGGCAAGCCAGGAAAGCCAGCAAGCAGACAAACAAGCAAGCTAGGAGAGGAAACTCACCTGGAGGTTGACAGGCTTCCGAATACCGAATACGGGGGGACTTGACACAAACCCCTGGCCTGAGGCAAGCCGCCGCCTTGAAGCGCCTGCCTAGCCGCCGCCGCCGCCCCCCCCGTCCGGGGCCGGCCGCTAGGGAGCTGCGCCACCGCCCAGGCGGGTGCAGGCGCCTTCCCGCCAGCACGGGTCTCCCAGCGGCGGTGGCGCTGCCGCACCGAGCTGCTGCCCGAACGTCCTCCCCCCACCAGTGGCCCACTCCACAGCGCCGAGGCCCCAAGCCCTGGCTGCTGCAGCCCATCCGGCCGGGTCCCCTTGCTCACTCACCCGCGCGAGGCTGGTCGGTTCTCGGGTCCTCCGTGTGCGCGCGCCTGCGCGCCCGCGATGCCTGGCCGCTCAGGGTGGCAAAGGCCCCAGGGGGGACTCCCGCAGGAGGCCGGCACGCAGCCTAAAAAAGACAAGCCTGTCAGAAGACAGCTTCAAGCGCTGCCCAGAGCCCAGCTGCACGGCGCACGGCGAGGGGGGGGTGGGCGGGGGTCGGTAAACGTCCCAAACACCAGACTTGGCCTGCCCAGAAGGACCCTCTGCCTCTCTCCCAGAGCAAGAGCACCAGGAGCCCTCCTCTTCTCTGCATTTCTCCAGGAGTCCCCCAGGGCTTGGGTGGCCTGCAGGACCTGGAGCCCAGCTCCGACCCCCTCCACACACACACCCCCCCCCCACCCCAGCTCTGCAGGGGCCCACCTCCCTCCACCTGCCATCCACTCCCCCTGCCCCACCCCCACCCGCCCTCCCTCAGCAGCCAGGGCCAGCCCAGGAGGCAGGGAGGGAGGGCTTGGTGGGATCCTTTGCCCAAAACTGCCTCTGTCTGCTGTGCACAAACACAGCACTTTCACAGAGCAGGGCAGGGCACCTGCCTCAGCTCACTGGAACCCACCAGCCAAGGAACCTGCTCAGCCCTGCCCTCCTCCCCCAATGCGTAGGTCTCCCCTAAGTTTTCAAAATTGCACACTCATTCTTTCCAAGGTCCCCTACACTCCCTGGACATTGTCCAATCCTCTCCTCCTCTTTGCTCCCAGCACCTCCATGCTACACTCCAGGAGATCCCCACCGTCCCCACCTCACCTTAGAGCAGATCCATGCCTGATGAAGGAAGTCATCCCAGTGTAGTGAAATAAAACTTCTTCAAAGTTTTTCTTCTGCAAATCATAAAGCATCATATTCCTGGTGTGTACACTTCACCTGTACCCATATTACTTCTCCCCTGTATACTACTGTGTCCTGAACTCAGAAGAAAATCACATTTGCAGCTTATTTTACTGTGGGCCTCAACTGTGCAACATGCTAAGAGGAAAAAAATAAAGCCTAGCCTCTCGCTGAGCCTTGTGACAACATATACACAAAATGTCTTTATATGGTATCTACTACACAGAGATGTTCAGGAAGTACTGCTACTCTTTTTCCTTTCTTACCTGTCCCATTTTCCTCTGCACATTTCAAGTTCCTCTGCCAAAATTCAGATCAAACACCATTCATTCATTAACACCTTTCTATACAATGAGAGCCTATGATGAGTCTCTACTCCCACTTCCTGCATGGGGACAGGAAATGTTTCTCTTCTTTTTTACCCATTTCACCTCAACATTTATCCTGTTATACTAAATTTCTTTCCTAATAAACTTTACTATTATTTTTGTTACAAAAAATAATAGTGTACAAAAATACTAGCGAAGTACTATCTTCTTTCCCCAGTATTACTATTGTATTTCTTCTTCCCTTTCATATTCAATCATTCACTCTTTGCACCTCCCTCCCTCTCCCCTCTCTACAATACTGTATTTTGAACTATTTCATTCTATTTAATGTAAAAATAAAACTTATCATGACAATTCATTACATTTTTAAGAAAACAAAACTGTTCGTGTGTATGCTGGGGTTGGAGTGGGAAGGTGATCTGAAACAAGAAAAGTAACCGAACTGCCATGTTTTTTTCTCTTCCCATCTTTCCGAAGTCAAATAAGGAGGTGATTAAGAAAATGTAAAGAGCATTCCGGAGCAGTCTCCAGAGTCAATATTCAAGAAACAGATACATTAAAGTCTTTCCTAAAAATAAATAAATGCCATTAAAAGCATTCCAAGTTTGGTAAATCACTGCTTAAAATCTCACAGTTGTTAATCCATATGAAATATACAACAAAGTACAAGAGAACATATTCTACTTACCAACAAGGAGCCACCAACACTGGAATTGAGTGATTTGGGGACAATGTTGTCAGGCTTCCTTTGATCCATTACTGGATGTTTT
>NW_027395413.1:0-62120 GCF_047511655.1 Castor canadensis | reverse complement strand
GTATGGGCATATGTGTGTAAGTATGTTTATCTGTGTGTTGTGTGTGAGTGTGTGTGAGAATGTGCATGTGTGTGTGAGTGAGTGTAAGTGTGTTTGGGTCAGAGTGTGAGTGGGTGTTCAGTGCAGGTGTGTGAGTGTGTGTCTGTTTGTGAGTGTGCTGAGATTATTTTTGTGAGTATAACAGTGAGTCTGTGTCTTCGTTTCTGTTAGTTGAGTGTATTCAGGTGTGTTTGGTATGCCTGTGAGGATGTACATGTTTGTGTGTGTGTGAGGGTGAGAGTGTCAGTGTTTTTTTTTGGGTGTGATCATGTGTGAGTGAGAGCTGGCATCTGTGTATGTGTGTTTTAGTTTGTGGTTGTGTAGGTTTGTGAGTGTGACTCTGTGTGTGTGTTTGTGTGTGAGTCTATTTTTGAGTGTGAGTGTGAAGATGGGAGTGCATTTGTGTGTCCATGTGTATTTGAAAGGGATTTTCTTTTTTGTGTGTGTGAGAGTAGGAGCGAATGTGATTGTGGGTGACTGTGTGTGTTGTTGAGTGCAGGTGTGTGAGTATGTGCAGGTGTGTGTAATTGAGTGTGTTTGGATTGGCGTGTGAATGCGCATTTGGGTGCAGGTGTGGGAATTTGTGTCCAAGAGATTGTGTTAGTGTGTTCAGGTGTGTGATTGATGTAGAGGGGTTATGTGGACGAGTAGGAGACTGAGTGTGTCTTCGTATGTTAGTGTTCTTGCTTGTGTGTATTCACGTGTATGTGAGTACACGAGTGTGTTTTTATGTGTGAGGGTGCTTTTAGGTGTTTGTGAATGTGACTGCAGGTGTATGTGTGTGTGATGGCTTGTTCGTCTGTTCCGGTGTATGGATGTGAGTGTTTGTATATACCTATTTGTGTTTTTGTGTTTGTATGTGTGTATGAGGGTGTATGTATGTATGTGCAAGTGGGTGGCGTATGTGTCTGTGTACATGGGTACGTGTGTGAATTTTTGAATATGTGCAGGAGTGAGAGTGTGCATGAGGGTGTGTGTTTCTGTAGGTTTGAGTATGTGAGTGGTTATATATGTGAGGTTTATGGGTGTGAGTTTTTCTTAGTGAGTATATATGTGTTTACATGATGTGAGTGTGTGTGTGTATGATAGTGTGTGGGAGTGTGTAGGTTTGAGTGTATGTGAGGGGGATGGTGTGAGTACGTGTGTGAATGTGTGTACACGTGTATGATTGTTGATGTTTGTGAGTGTGTGTGACTGCATGTGTGTGTGTGAGTGTGTCTACATAGGTGACTGTTTGAGATTGTGTGTGTGAGTGCATGTGTGGGTGAGTGTGAGTGCGAGTGAGTCTTGGAGCGTGTGTATGTGTGTGGGGGCTGTTTGTGTATGTCTATGTGTGTTTGTGTGTGTTTGTATGTGTATGAGTGTGAGTGAGTTTTTGTGTGCAGTTGATAAATGACTAAGTTAACCCAAGCATTGGTGGCCCATGCCTTGCTTCTTAGGCATTAGGAATGCTGAGTTTAGCAGCATTGTTTGTGGAGACTAGCCTAGAAATCAAATCTCACCATGAAAAATAAGCTGGATCTGTCCCACACCTTTCATTCCAGCAATGGGATGCTGAGATTAGCAGACAAGCAGTTGTAGGCCACCACGTTCAAAAAAATTGCCAAAGGAGGAAAAATGAAACTGGGCAAGGTGGTCAAAGACTGTTTTCCCAGCTAATGTAGAAAGCTGAAATTTGGGGGATTGTGGTGTCAGACTGTGTGTGTGTGTGTGTGTGTGTGTGTGCATGCGTGTGTGTGAGTTTGAGTAAGTGTGTGAGTCAGTGAATGTAAGTGTGTGTGTTCAAGTGTGGGTGAGTGTGTGAGTGTGAGTGTGTGTATTTGTGTGTTTATTTGTGTGAGTCTACTTTTGAGTGAGTGTGAATGTGTGAGTGCATTTGTGTGTACATGTGTATTGGAATGTGAGTTTGAGTGAGTGTGTGTTCTTCTACGTCAATGTGTTGACATCTGGTTATTCACGTGGGAGTGAGAATGTATGTGTGTGTATGTGTGAGGGTGTTTTTGGGTGGGTGTGTGGATGTGAAAGTAGGGGCATGTGTGTGTGTTTGCTTGTTTGTGTTCACGTTTGTGTTACTGTTTATGTATATCTATATGTGTTTGTGTGTTTGTATGGGTCAATGAGAGTGTGTGTATGTGTGCTTCTGCATGTGTCTGTGTACTTGTGTAAGAGTGTGAATTTGTGAATGTGTGTGAGTGAATGTGTGCATGCAGGTGTGTGTTTCTGTATGACTGATTGTATGAGTGTGCACCTAAGTGAGTGTTTATGTCTGTGAGTGTGATTGTGAATCAGCCTGTGTGAGTTTCTGTGTGTATGTGTTGTGAGAGTTTGTGTTTGGTGGTGTGTTTTTGAGTCAGTGTGTGAGTGTATATGTGGGTACTTGTGAGTGAGTGTGGGAGTGTGTATGACGGTGTGTGGGCGAGAATGTGTGAGAGTATACGAGGCTGAAGGTGTGAGTGAGTGTGTGAATGTGTGTACATGTGTTTGTTGGTAGGTGATTGTTTGTCTGACTGATTTTGTGTGTGTGTTTCTGTGAGTGAGAGGGTGAAAGTTGTAGGTGTGTACATGTGTGTGAGTGTGTGAGTTGTGTGTAAGTGTGTGAGTGTTTCTGTAGGTGAGGGTTTAATTGTAATTGAATGATTCTGTCAGTGTGTGTGTGAATGAGTGTGTTTGCTTGTTTGTGGGTGTGAGCCTGTGTATTTGAATTTGTGTATGATTCTGTATTTTTGTGTCTGTGTGAGACAGTTTGCATGTGTATGGGCATATGTGTGTAAGTATGTTTATCTGTGTGTTGTGTGTGAGTGTGTGTGAGAATGTGCATGTGTGTGTGAGTGAGTGTAAGTGTGTTTGGGTCAGAGTGTGAGTGGGTGTTCAGTGCAGGTGTGTGAGTGTGTGTCTGTTTGTGAGTGTGCTGAGATTATTTTTGTGAGTATAACAGTGAGTCTGTGTCTTCGTTTCTGTTAGTTGAGTGTATTCAGGTGTGTTTGGTATGCCTGTGAGGATGTACATGTTTGTGTGTGTGTGAGGGTGAGAGTGTCAGTGTTTTTTTTTGGGTGTGATCATGTGTGAGTGAGAGCTGGCATCTGTGTATGTGTGTTTTAGTTTGTGGTTGTGTAGGTTTGTGAGTGTGACTCTGTGTGTGTGTTTGTGTGTGAGTCTATTTTTGAGTGTGAGTGTGAAGATGGGAGTGCATTTGTGTGTCCATGTGTATTTGAAAGGGATTCTCTTTTTTGTGTGTGTGAGAGTAGGAGCGAATGTGATTGTGGGTGACTGTGTGTGTTGTTGAGTGCAGGTGTGTGAGTATGTGCAGGTGTGTGTAATTGAGTGTGTTTGGATTGGCGTGTGAATGCGCATTTGGGTGCAGGTGTGGGAATTTGTGTCCAAGAGATTGTGTTAGTGTGTTCAGGTGTGTGATTGATGTAGAGGGGTTATGTGGACGAGTAGGAGACTGAGTGTGTCTTCGTATGTTAGTGTTCTTGCTTGTGTGTATTCACGTGTATGTGAGTACACGAGTGTGTTTGTATGTGTGAGGGTGCTTTTAGGTGTTTGTGAATGTGACTGCAGGTGTATGTGTGGGTGATGGCTTGTTCGTCTGTTCCGGTGTAAGGATGTGAGTGTTTGTATATACCTATTTGTGTTTTTGTGTTTGTATGTGTGTATGAGGGTGTATGTATGTATGTGCAAGTGGGTGGCGTATGTGTCTGTGTACATGGGCACGTGTGTGAATTTTTGAATATGTGCAGGAGTGAGAGTGTGCATGAGAGTGTGTGTTTCTGTAGGTTTGAGTATGTGAGTGGTTATATATGTGAGGTTTATGGGTGTGAGTTTTTCTTAGTGAGTATATATGTGTTTACATGATGTGAGTGTGTGTAAGTGTGTATGATAGTGTGTGGGAGTGTGTAGGTTTGAGTGTATGTGAGGGGGATGGTGTGAGTACGTGTGTGAATGTGTGTACACGTGTATGATTGTTGATGTTTGTGAGTGTGTGTGACTGCATGTGTGTGTGTGAGTGTGTCTACACAGGTGAGTGTTTGAGATTGTGTGTGTGAGTGCATGTGTGGGTGAGTGTGAGTGCGAGTGAGTCTTGGAGCGTGTGTATGTGTGTGGGGGCTGTTTGTGTATGTCTATGTGTGTTTGTGTGTGTTTGTATGTGTATGAGTGTGAGTGAGTTTTTGTGTGCAGTTGATAAATGACTAAGTTAACCCAAGCATTGGTGGCCCATGCCTTGCTTCTTAGGCATTAGGAATGCTGAGTTTAGCAGCATTGTTTGTGGAGACTAGCCTAGAAATCAAATCTCACCATGAAAAATAAGCTGGATCTGTCCCACACCTTTCATTCCAGCAATGGGATGCTGAGATTAGCAGACAAGCAGTTGTAGGCCACCACGTTCAAAAAAATTGCCAAAGGAGGAAAAATGAAACTGGGCAAGGTGGTCAAAGACTGTTTTCCCAGCTAATGTAGAAAGCTGAAATTTGGGGGATTGTGGTGTCAGACTGTGTGTGTGTGTGTGTGTGTGTGTGCATGCGTGTGTGTGAGTTTGAGTAAGTGTGTGAGTCAGTGAATGTAAGTGTGTGTGTTCAAGTGTGGGTGAGTTTGTGAGTGTGAGTGTGTGTATTTGTGTGTTTATTTGTGTGAGTCTACTTTTGAGTGAGTGTGAATGTGTGAGTGCATTTGTGTGTACATGTGTATTGGAATGTGAGTTTGAGTGAGTGTGTGTTCTTCTACGTCAATGTGTTGACATCCGGGTATTCACGTGGGAGTGAGAATGTATGTGTGTGTATGTGTGAGGGTGTTTTTGGGTGGGTGTGTGGATGTGAAAGTAGGGGCATGTGTGTGTGTTTGCTTGTTTGTGTTCACGTTTGTGTTACTGTTTATGTATATCTATATGTGTTTGTGTGTTTGTATGGGTCAATGAGAGTGTGTGTATGTGTGCTTCTGCATGTGTCTGTGTACTTGTGTAAGAGTGTGAATTTGTGAATGTGTGTGAGTGAATGTGTGCATGCAGGTGTGTGTTTCTGTATGACTGATTGTATGAGTGTGCACCTAGGTGAGTGTTTATGTCTGTGAGTGTGATTGTGAATCAGCCTGTGTGAGTTTCTGTGTGTATGTGTTGTGAGAGTTTGTGTTTGGTGGTGTGTTTTTGAGTCAGTGTGTGAGTGTATATGTGGGTACTTGTGAGTGAGTGTGGGAGTGTGTATGACGGTGTGTGGGCGAGAATGTGTGAGAGTATACGAGGCTGAAGGTGTGAGTGAGTGTGTGAATGTGTGTACATGTGTTTGTTGGTAGGTGATTGTTTGTCTGACTGATTTTGTGTGTGTGTTTCTGTGAGTGAGAGGGTGAAAGTTGTAGGTGTGTACATGTGTGTGAGTGTGTGAGTTGTGTGTAAGTGTGTGAGTGTTTCTGTAGGTGAGGGTTTAATTGTAATTGAATGATTCTGTCAGTGTGTGTGTGAATGAGTGTGTTTGCTTGTTTGTGGGTGTGAGCCTGTGTATTTGAATTTGTGTATGACTGTGTATTTTTGTGTCTGTGTGAGACAGTTTGCATATGTATGGGCATATGTGTGTAAGTATGTTTATCTGTGTGTTGTGTGTGAGTGTGTGTGAGAATGTGCATGTGTGTGTGAGTGAGTGTAAGTGTGTTTGGGTCAGAGTGTGAGTGGGTGTTCGGTGCAGGTGTGTGAGTGTGTGTCTGTTTGTGAGTGTGCTGAGATTATTTTTGTGAGTATAACAGTGAGTCTGTGTCTTCGTTTCTGTTAGTTGAGTGTATTCAGGTGTGTTTGGTATGCCTGTGAGGATGTACATGTTTGTGTGTGTGTGAGGGTGAGAGTGTCAGTGTTTTTTTTGGGTGTGATCATGTGTGAGTGAGAGCTGGCATCTGTGTATGTGTGTTTTAGTTTGTGGTTGTGTAGGTTTGTGAGTGTGACTCTGTGTGTGTGTTTGTGTGTGAGTCTATTTTTGAGTGTGAGTGTGAAGATGGGAGTGCATTTGTGTGTCCATGTGTATTTGAAAGGGATTCTCTTTTTTGTGTGTGTGAGAGTAGGAGCGAATGTGATTGTGGGTGACTGTGTGTGTTGTTGAGTGCAGGTGTGTGAGTATGTGCAGGTGTGTGTAATTGAGTGTGTTTGGATTGGCGTGTGAATGCGCATTTGGGTGCAGGTGTGGGAATTTGTGTCCAAGAGATTGTGTTAGTGTGTTCAGGTGTGTGATTGATGTAGAGGGGTTATGTGGACGAGTAGGAGACTGAGTGTGTCTTCGTATGTTAGTGTTCTTGCTTGTGTGTATTCACGTGTATGTGAGTACACGAGTGTGTTTGTATGTGTGAGGGTGCTTTTAGGTGTTTGTGAATGTGACTGCAGGTGTATGTGTGGGTGATGGCTTGTTCGTCTGTTCCGGTGTAAGGATGTGAGTGTTTGTATATACCTATTTGTGTTTTTGTGTTTGTATGTGTGTATGAGGGTGTATGTATGTATGTGCAAGTGGGTGGCGTATGTGTCTGTGTACATGGGCACGTGTGTGAATTTTTGAATATGTGCAGGAGTGAGAGTGTGCATGAGGGTGTGTGTTTCTGTAGGTTTGAGTATGTGAGTGGTTATATATGTGAGGTTTATGGGTGTGAGTTTTTCTTAGTGAGTATATATGTGTTTACATGATGTGAGTGTGTGTAAGTGTGTATGATAGTGTGTGGGAGTGTGTAGGTTTGAGTGTATGTGAGGGGGATGGTGTGAGTACGTGTGTGAATGTGTGTACACGTGTATGATTGTTGATGTTTGTGAGTGTGTGTGACTGCATGTGTGTGTGTGAGTGTGTCTACATAGGTGAGTGTTTGAGATTGTGTGTGTGAGTGCATTTGTGGGTGAGTGTGAGTGCGAGTGAGTCTTGGAGCGTGTGTATGTGTGTGGGGGCTGTTTGTGTATGTCTATGTGTGTTTGTGTGTGTTTGTATGTGTATGAGTGTGAGTGAGTTTTTGTGTGCAGTTGATAAATGACTAAGTTAACCCAAGCATTGGTGGCCCATGCCTTGCTTCTTAGGCATTAGGAATGCTGAGTTTAGCAGCATTGTTTGTGGAGACTAGCCTAGAAATCAAATCTCACCATGAAAAATAAGCTGGATCTGTCCCACACCTTTCATTCCAGCAATGGAATGCTGAGATTAGCAGACAAGCAGTTGTAGGCCACCACGTTCAAAAAAATTGCCAACGGAGGAAAAATGAAACTGGGCAAGGTGGTCAAAGACTGTTTTCCCAGCTAATGTAGAAAGCTGAAATTTGGGGGATTGTGGTGTCAGACTGTGTGTGTGTGTGTGTGTGTGTGTGCATGCGTGTGTGTGAGTTTGAGTAAGTGTGTGAGTCAGTGAATGTAAGTGTGTGTGTTCAAGTGTGGGTGAGTGTGTGAGTGTGAGTGTGTGTATTTGTGTGTTTATTTGTGTGAGTCTACTTTTGAGTGAGTGTGAATGTGTGAGTGCATTTGTGTGTACATGTGTATTGGAATGTGAGTTTGAGTGAGTGTGTGTTCTTCTACGTCAATGTGTTGACATCCGGGTATTCACGTGGGAGTGAGAATGTATGTGTGTGTATGTGTGAGGGTGTTTTTGGGTGGGTGTGTGGATGTGAAAGTAGGGGCATGTGTGTGTGTTTGCTTGTTTGTGTTCACGTTTGTGTTACTGTTTATGTATATCTATATGTGTTTGTGTGTTTGTATGGGTCAATGAGAGTGTGTGTATGTGTGCTTCTGCATGTGTCTGTGTACTTGTGTAAGAGTGTGAATTTGTGAATGTGTGTGAGTGATTGTGTGCATGCAGGTGTGTGTTTCTGTATGACTGATTGTATGAGTGTGCACCTAGGTGAGTGTTTATGTCTGTGAGTGTGATTGTGAATCAGCCTGTGTGAGTTTCTGTGTGTATGTGTTGTGAGAGTTTGTGTTTGGTGGTGTGTTTTTGAGTCAGTGTGTGAGTGTATATGTGGGTACTTGTGAGTGAGTGTGGGAGTGTGTATGACGGTGTGTGGGCGAGAATGTGTGAGAGTATACGAGGCTGAAGGTGTGAGTGAGTGTGTGAATGTGTGTACATGTGTTTGTTGGTAGGTGATTGTTTGTCTGACTGATTTTGTGTGTGTGTTTCTGTGAGTGAGAGGGTGAAAGTTGTAGGTGTGTACATGTGTGTGAGTGTGTGAGTTGTGTGTAAGTGTGTGAGTGTTTCTGTAGGTGAGGGTTTAATTGTAATTGAATGATTCTGTCAGTGTGTGTGTGAATGAGTGTGTTTGCTTGTTTGTGGGTGTGAGCCTGTGTATTTGAATTTGTGTATGACTGTGTATTTTTGTGTCTGTGTGAGACAGTTTGCATATGTATGGGCATATGTGTGTAAGTATGTTTATCTGTGTGTTGTGTGTGAGTGTGTGTGAGAATGTGCATGTGTGTGTGAGTGAGTGTAAGTGTGTTTGGGTCAGAGTGTGAGTGGGTGTTCGGTGCAGGTGTGTGAGTGTGTGTCTGTTTGTGAGTGTGCTGAGATTATTTTTGTGAGTATAACAGTGAGTCTGTGTCTTCGTTTCTGTTAGTTGAGTGTATTCAGGTGTGTTTGGTATGCCTGTGAGGATGTACATGTTTGTGTGTGTGTGAGGGTGAGAGTGTCAGTGTTTTTTTTGGGTGTGATCATGTGTGAGTGAGAGCTGGCATCTGTGTATGTGTGTTTTAGTTTGTGGTTGTGTAGGTTTGTGAGTGTGACTCTGTGTGTGTGTTTGTGTGTGAGTCTATTTTTGAGTGTGAGTGTGAAGATGGGAGTGCATTTGTGTGTCCATGTGTATTTGAAAGGGATTCTCTTTTTTGTGTGTGTGAGAGTAGGAGCGAATGTGATTGTGGGTGACTGTGTGTGTTGTTGAGTGCAGGTGTGTGAGTATGTGCAGGTGTGTGTAATTGAGTGTGTTTGGATTGGCGTGTGAATGCGCATTTGGGTGCAGGTGTGGGAATTTGTGTCCAAGAGATTGTGTTAGTGTGTTCAGGTGTGTGATTGATGTAGAGGGGTTATGTGGACGAGTAGGAGACTGAGTGTGTCTTCGTATGTTAGTGTTCTTGCTTGTGTGTATTCACGTGTATGTGAGTACACGAGTGTGTTTGTATGTGTGAGGGTGCTTTTAGGTGTTTGTGAATGTGACTGCAGGTGTATGTGTGGGTGATGGCTTGTTCGTCTGTTCCGGTGTAAGGATGTGAGTGTTTGTATATACCTATTTGTGTTTTTGTGTTTGTATGTGTGTATGAGGGTGTATGTATGTATGTGCAAGTGGGTGGCGTATGTGTCTGTGTACATGGGCACGTGTGTGAATTTTTGAATATGTGCAGGAGTGAGAGTGTGCATGAGGGTGTGTGTTTCTGTAGGTTTGAGTATGTGAGTGGTTATATATGTGAGGTTTATGGGTGTGAGTTTTTCTTAGTGAGTATATATGTGTTTACATGATGTGAGTGTGTGTAAGTGTGTATGATAGTGTGTGGGAGTGTGTAGGTTTGAGTGTATGTGAGGGGGATGGTGTGAGTACGTGTGTGAATGTGTGTACACGTGTATGATTGTTGATGTTTGTGAGTGTGTGTGACTGCATGTGTGTGTGTGAGTGTGTCTACATAGGTGAGTGTTTGAGATTGTGTGTGTGAGTGCATTTGTGGGTGAGTGTGAGTGCGAGTGAGTCTTGGAGCGTGTGTATGTGTGTGGGGGCTGTTTGTGTATGTCTATGTGTGTTTGTGTGTGTTTGTATGTGTATGAGTGTGAGTGAGTTTTTGTGTGCAGTTGATAAATGACTAAGTTAACCCAAGCATTGGTGGCCCATGCCTTGCTTCTTAGGCATTAGGAATGCTGAGTTTAGCAGCATTGTTTGTGGAGACTAGCCTAGAAATCAAATCTCACCATGAAAAATAAGCTGGATCTGTCCCACACCTTTCATTCCAGCAATGGAATGCTGAGATTAGCAGACAAGCAGTTGTAGGCCACCACGTTCAAAAAAATTGCCAACGGAGGAAAAATGAAACTGGGCAAGGTGGTCAAAGACTGTTTTCCCAGCTAATGTAGAAAGCTGAAATTTGGGGGATTGTGGTGTCAGACTGTGTGTGTGTGTGTGTGTGTGTGTGCATGCGTGTGTGTGAGTTTGAGTAAGTGTGTGAGTCAGTGAATGTAAGTGTGTGTGTTCAAGTGTGGGTGAGTGTGTGAGTGTGAGTGTGTGTATTTGTGTGTTTATTTGTGTGAGTCTACTTTTGAGTGAGTGTGAATGTGTGAGTGCATTTGTGTGTACATGTGTATTGGAATGTGAGTTTGAGTGAGTGTGTGTTCTTCTACGTCAATGTGTTGACATCTGGGTATTCACGTGGGAGTGAGAATGTATGTGTGTGTATGTGTGAGGGTGTTTTTGGGTGGGTGTGTGGATGTGAAAGTAGGGGCATGTGTGTGTGTTTGCTTGTTTGTGTTCACGTTTGTGTTACTGTTTATGTATATCTATATGTGTTTGTGTGTTTGTATGGGTCAATGAGAGTGTGTGTATGTGTGCTTCTGCATGTGTCTGTGTACTTGTGTAAGAGTGTGAATTTGTGAATGAGTGTGAGTGAATGTGTGCATGCAGGTGTGTGTTTCTGTATGACTGATTGTATTAGTGTGCACCTAGGTGAGTGTTTATGTCTGTGAGTGTGATTGTGAATCAGCCTGTGTGAGTTTCTGTGTGTATGTGTTGTGAGAGTTTGTGTTTGGTGGTGTGTTTTTGAGTCAGTGTGTGAGTGTATATGTGGGTACTTGTGAGTGAGTGTGGGAGTGTGTATGACGGTGTGTGGGCGAGAATGTGTGAGAGTATACGAGGCTGAAGGTGTGAGTGAGTGTGTGAATGTGTGTACATGTGTTTGTTGGTAGGTGATTGTTTGTCTGACTGATTTTGTGTGTGTGTTTCTGTGAGTGAGAGGGTGAAAGTTGTAGGTGTGTACATGTGAGTGAGTGTGTGAGTTGTGTGTAAGTGTGTGAGTGTTTCTGTAGGTGAGGGTTTAATTGTAATTGAATGATTCTGTCAGTGTGTGTGTGAATGAGTGTGTTTGCTTGTTTGTGGGTGTGAGCCTGTGTATTTGAATTTGTGTATGACTGTGTATTTTTGTGTCTGTGTGAGACAGTTTGCATATGTATGGGCATATGTGTGTAAGTATGTTTATCTGTGTGTTGTGTGTGAGTGTGTGTGAGAATGTGCATGTGTGTGTGAGTGAGTGTAAGTGTGTTTGGGTCAGAGTGTGAGTGGGTGTTCGGTGCAGGTGTGTGAGTGTGTGTCTGTTTGTGAGTGTGCTGAGATTATTTTTGTGAGTATAACAGTGAGTCTGTGTCTTCGTTTCTGTTAGTTGAGTGTATTCAGGTGTGTTTGGTATGCCTGTGAGGATGTACATGTTTGTGTGTGTGTGAGGGTGAGAGTGTCAGTGTTTTTTTTGGGTGTGATCATGTGTGAGTGAGAGCTGGCATCTGTGTATGTGTGTTTTAGTTTGTGGTTGTGTAGGTTTGTGAGTGTGACTCTGTGTGTGTGTTTGTGTGTGAGTCTATTTTTGAGTGTGAGTGTGAAGATGGGAGTGCATTTGTGTGTCCATGTGTATTTGAAAGGGATTCTCTTTTTTGTGTGTGTGAGAGTAGGAGCGAATGTGATTGTGGGTGACTGTGTGTGTTGTTGAGTGCAGGTGTGTGAGTATGTGCAGGTGTGTGTAATTGAGTGTGTTTGGATTGGCGTGTGAATGCGCATTTGGGTGCAGGTGTGGGAATTTGTGTCCAAGAGATTGTGTTAGTGTGTTCAGGTGTGTGATTGATGTAGAGGGGTTATGTGGACGAGTAGGAGACTGAGTGTGTCTTCGTATGTTAGTGTTCTTGCTTGTGTGTATTCACGTGTATGTGAGTACACGAGTGTGTTTGTATGTGTGAGGGTGCTTTTAGGTGTTTGTGAATGTGACTGCAGGTGTATGTGTGTGTGATGGCTTGTTCGTCTGTTCCGGTGTATGGATGTGAGTGTTTGTATATACCTATTTGTGTTTTTGTGTTTGTATGTGTGTATGAGGGTGTATGTATGTATGTGCAAGTGGGTGGCGTATGTGTCTGTGTACATGGGTACGTGTGTGAATTTTTGAATATGTGCAGGAGTGAGAGTGTGCATGAGGGTGTGTGTTTCTGTAGGTTTGAGTATGTGAGTGGTTATATATGTGAGGTTTATGGGTGTGAGTTTTTCTTAGTGAGTATATATGTGTTTACATGATGTGAGTGTGTGTGTGTATGATAGTGTGTGGGAGTGTGTAGGTTTGAGTGTATGTGAGGGGGATGGTGTGAGTACGTGTGTGAATGTGTGTACACGTGTATGATTGTTGATGTTTGTGAGTGTGTGTGACTGCATGTGTGTGTGTGAGTGTGTCTACATAGGTGACTGTTTGAGATTGTGTGTGTGAGTGCATGTGTGGGTGAGTGTGAGTGCGAGTGAGTCTTGGAGCGTGTGTATGTGTGTGGGGGCTGTTTGTGTATGTCTATGTGTGTTTGTGTGTGTTTGTATGTGTATGAGTGTGAGTGAGTTTTTGTGTGCAGTTGATAAATGACTAAGTTAACCCAAGCATTGGTGGCCCATGCCTTGCTTCTTAGGCATTAGGAATGCTGAGTTTAGCAGCATTGTTTGTGGAGACTAGCCTAGAAATCAAATCTCACCATGAAAAATAAGCTGGATCTGTCCCACACCTTTCATTCCAGCAATGGGATGCTGAGATTAGCAGACAAGCAGTTGTAGGCCACCACGTTCAAAAAAATTGCCAAAGGAGGAAAAATGAAACTGGGCAAGGTGGTCAAAGACTGTTTTCCCAGCTAATGTAGAAAGCTGAAATTTGGGGGATTGTGGTGTCAGACTGTGTGTGTGTGTGTGTGTGTGTGTGCATGCGTGTGTGTGAGTTTGAGTAAGTGTGTGAGTCAGTGAATGTAAGTGTGTGTGTTCAAGTGTGGGTGAGTGTGTGAGTGTGAGTGTGTGTATTTGTGTGTTTATTTGTGTGAGTCTACTTTTGAGTGAGTGTGAATGTGTGAGTGCATTTGTGTGTACATGTGTATTGGAATGTGAGTTTGAGTGAGTGTGTGTTCTTCTACGTCAATGTGTTGACATCTGGGTATTCACGTGGGAGTGAGAATGTATGTGTGTGTATGTGTGAGGGTGTTTTTGGGTGGGTGTGTGGATGTGAAAGTAGGGGCATGTGTGTGTGTTTGCTTGTTTGTGTTCACGTTTGTGTTACTGTTTATGTATATCTATATGTGTTTGTGTGTTTGTATGGGTCAATGAGAGTGTGTGTATGTGTGCTTCTGCATGTGTCTGTGTACTTGTGTAAGAGTGTGAATTTGTGAATGTGTGTGAGTGAATGTGTGCATGCAGGTGTGTGTTTCTGTATGACTGATTGTATGAGTGTGCACCTAAGTGAGTGTTTATGTCTGTGAGTGTGATTGTGAATCAGCCTGTGTGAGTTTCTGTGTGTATGTGTTGTGAGAGTTTGTGTTTGGTGGTGTGTTTTTGAGTCAGTGTGTGAGTGTATATGTGGGTACTTGTGAGTGAGTGTGGGAGTGTGTATGACGGTGTGTGGGCGAGAATGTGTGAGAGTATACGAGGCTGAAGGTGTGAGTGAGTGTGTGAATGTGTGTACATGTGTTTGTTGGTAGGTGATTGTTTGTCTGACTGATTTTGTGTGTGTGTTTCTGTGAGTGAGAGGGTGAAAGTTGTAGGTGTGTACATGTGTGTGAGTGTGTGAGTTGTGTGTAAGTGTGTGAGTGTTTCTGTAGGTGAGGGTTTAATTGTAATTGAATGATTCTGTCAGTGTGTGTGTGAATGAGTGTGTTTGCTTGTTTGTGGGTGTGAGCCTGTGTATTTGAATTTGTGTATGATTCTGTATTTTTGTGTCTGTGTGAGACAGTTTGCATGTGTATGGGCATATGTGTGTAAGTATGTTTATCTGTGTGTTGTGTGTGAGTGTGTGTGAGAATGTGCATGTGTGTGTGAGTGAGTGTAAGTGTGTTTGGGTCAGAGTGTGAGTGGGTGTTCAGTGCAGGTGTGTGAGTGTGTGTCTGTTTGTGAGTGTGCTGAGATTATTTTTGTGAGTATAACAGTGAGTCTGTGTCTTCGTTTCTGTTAGTTGAGTGTATTCAGGTGTGTTTGGTATGCCTGTGAGGATGTACATGTTTGTGTGTGTGTGAGGGTGAGAGTGTCAGTGTTTTTTTTTGGGTGTGATCATGTGTGAGTGAGAGCTGGCATCTGTGTATGTGTGTTTTAGTTTGTGGTTGTGTAGGTTTGTGAGTGTGACTCTGTGTGTGTGTTTGTGTGTGAGTCTATTTTTGAGTGTGAGTGTGAAGATGGGAGTGCATTTGTGTGTCCATGTGTATTTGAAAGGGATTCTCTTTTTTGTGTGTGTGAGAGTAGGAGCGAATGTGATTGTGGGTGACTGTGTGTGTTGTTGAGTGCAGGTGTGTGAGTATGTGCAGGTGTGTGTAATTGAGTGTGTTTGGATTGGCGTGTGAATGCGCATTTGGGTGCAGGTGTGGGAATTTGTGTCCAAGAGATTGTGTTAGTGTGTTCAGGTGTGTGATTGATGTAGAGGGGTTATGTGGACGAGTAGGAGACTGAGTGTGTCTTCGTATGTTAGTGTTCTTGCTTGTGTGTATTCACGTGTATGTGAGTACACGAGTGTGTTTGTATGTGTGAGGGTGCTTTTAGGTGTTTGTGAATGTGACTGCAGGTGTATGTGTGGGTGATGGCTTGTTCGTCTGTTCCGGTGTAAGGATGTGAGTGTTTGTATATACCTATTTGTGTTTTTGTGTTTGTATGTGTGTATGAGGGTGTATGTATGTATGTGCAAGTGGGTGGCGTATGTGTCTGTGTACATGGGCACGTGTGTGAATTTTTGAATATGTGCAGGAGTGAGAGTGTGCATGAGAGTGTGTGTTTCTGTAGGTTTGAGTATGTGAGTGGTTATATATGTGAGGTTTATGGGTGTGAGTTTTTCTTAGTGAGTATATATGTGTTTACATGATGTGAGTGTGTGTAAGTGTGTATGATAGTGTGTGGGAGTGTGTAGGTTTGAGTGTATGTGAGGGGGATGGTGTGAGTACGTGTGTGAATGTGTGTACACGTGTATGATTGTTGATGTTTGTGAGTGTGTGTGACTGCATGTGTGTGTGTGAGTGTGTCTACACAGGTGAGTGTTTGAGATTGTGTGTGTGAGTGCATGTGTGGGTGAGTGTGAGTGCGAGTGAGTCTTGGAGCGTGTGTATGTGTGTGGGGGCTGTTTGTGTATGTCTATGTGTGTTTGTGTGTGTTTGTATGTGTATGAGTGTGAGTGAGTTTTTGTGTGCAGTTGATAAATGACTAAGTTAACCCAAGCATTGGTGGCCCATGCCTTGCTTCTTAGGCATTAGGAATGCTGAGTTTAGCAGCATTGTTTGTGGAGACTAGCCTAGAAATCAAATCTCACCATGAAAAATAAGCTGGATCTGTCCCACACCTTTCATTCCAGCAATGGGATGCTGAGATTAGCAGACAAGCAGTTGTAGGCCACCACGTTCAAAAAAATTGCCAAAGGAGGAAAAATGAAACTGGGCAAGGTGGTCAAAGACTGTTTTCCCAGCTAATGTAGAAAGCTGAAATTTGGGGGATTGTGGTGTCAGACTGTGTGTGTGTGTGTGTGTGTGTGTGCATGCGTGTGTGTGAGTTTGAGTAAGTGTGTGAGTCAGTGAATGTAAGTGTGTGTGTTCAAGTGTGGGTGAGTTTGTGAGTGTGAGTGTGTGTATTTGTGTGTTTATTTGTGTGAGTCTACTTTTGAGTGAGTGTGAATGTGTGAGTGCATTTGTGTGTACATGTGTATTGGAATGTGAGTTTGAGTGAGTGTGTGTTCTTCTACGTCAATGTGTTGACATCCGGGTATTCACGTGGGAGTGAGAATGTATGTGTGTGTATGTGTGAGGGTGTTTTTGGGTGGGTGTGTGGATGTGAAAGTAGGGGCATGTGTGTGTGTTTGCTTGTTTGTGTTCACGTTTGTGTTACTGTTTATGTATATCTATATGTGTTTGTGTGTTTGTATGGGTCAATGAGAGTGTGTGTATGTGTGCTTCTGCATGTGTCTGTGTACTTGTGTAAGAGTGTGAATTTGTGAATGTGTGTGAGTGAATGTGTGCATGCAGGTGTGTGTTTCTGTATGACTGATTGTATGAGTGTGCACCTAGGTGAGTGTTTATGTCTGTGAGTGTGATTGTGAATCAGCCTGTGTGAGTTTCTGTGTGTATGTGTTGTGAGAGTTTGTGTTTGGTGGTGTGTTTTTGAGTCAGTGTGTGAGTGTATATGTGGGTACTTGTGAGTGAGTGTGGGAGTGTGTATGACGGTGTGTGGGCGAGAATGTGTGAGAGTATACGAGGCTGAAGGTGTGAGTGAGTGTGTGAATGTGTGTACATGTGTTTGTTGGTAGGTGATTGTTTGTCTGACTGATTTTGTGTGTGTGTTTCTGTGAGTGAGAGGGTGAAAGTTGTAGGTGTGTACATGTGTGTGAGTGTGTGAGTTGTGTGTAAGTGTGTGAGTGTTTCTGTAGGTGAGGGTTTAATTGTAATTGAATGATTCTGTCAGTGTGTGTGTGAATGAGTGTGTTTGCTTGTTTGTGGGTGTGAGCCTGTGTATTTGAATTTGTGTATGACTGTGTATTTTTGTGTCTGTGTGAGACAGTTTGCATATGTATGGGCATATGTGTGTAAGTATGTTTATCTGTGTGTTGTGTGTGAGTGTGTGTGAGAATGTGCATGTGTGTGTGAGTGAGTGTAAGTGTGTTTGGGTCAGAGTGTGAGTGGGTGTTCGGTGCAGGTGTGTGAGTGTGTGTCTGTTTGTGAGTGTGCTGAGATTATTTTTGTGAGTATAACAGTGAGTCTGTGTCTTCGTTTCTGTTAGTTGAGTGTATTCAGGTGTGTTTGGTATGCCTGTGAGGATGTACATGTTTGTGTGTGTGTGAGGGTGAGAGTGTCAGTGTTTTTTTTGGGTGTGATCATGTGTGAGTGAGAGCTGGCATCTGTGTATGTGTGTTTTAGTTTGTGGTTGTGTAGGTTTGTGAGTGTGACTCTGTGTGTGTGTTTGTGTGTGAGTCTATTTTTGAGTGTGAGTGTGAAGATGGGAGTGCATTTGTGTGTCCATGTGTATTTGAAAGGGATTCTCTTTTTTGTGTGTGTGAGAGTAGGAGCGAATGTGATTGTGGGTGACTGTGTGTGTTGTTGAGTGCAGGTGTGTGAGTATGTGCAGGTGTGTGTAATTGAGTGTGTTTGGATTGGCGTGTGAATGCGCATTTGGGTGCAGGTGTGGGAATTTGTGTCCAAGAGATTGTGTTAGTGTGTTCAGGTGTGTGATTGATGTAGAGGGGTTATGTGGACGAGTAGGAGACTGAGTGTGTCTTCGTATGTTAGTGTTCTTGCTTGTGTGTATTCACGTGTATGTGAGTACACGAGTGTGTTTGTATGTGTGAGGGTGCTTTTAGGTGTTTGTGAATGTGACTGCAGGTGTATGTGTGGGTGATGGCTTGTTCGTCTGTTCCGGTGTAAGGATGTGAGTGTTTGTATATACCTATTTGTGTTTTTGTGTTTGTATGTGTGTATGAGGGTGTATGTATGTATGTGCAAGTGGGTGGCGTATGTGTCTGTGTACATGGGCACGTGTGTGAATTTTTGAATATGTGCAGGAGTGAGAGTGTGCATGAGGGTGTGTGTTTCTGTAGGTTTGAGTATGTGAGTGGTTATATATGTGAGGTTTATGGGTGTGAGTTTTTCTTAGTGAGTATATATGTGTTTACATGATGTGAGTGTGTGTAAGTGTGTATGATAGTGTGTGGGAGTGTGTAGGTTTGAGTGTATGTGAGGGGGATGGTGTGAGTACGTGTGTGAATGTGTGTACACGTGTATGATTGTTGATGTTTGTGAGTGTGTGTGACTGCATGTGTGTGTGTGAGTGTGTCTACATAGGTGAGTGTTTGAGATTGTGTGTGTGAGTGCATTTGTGGGTGAGTGTGAGTGCGAGTGAGTCTTGGAGCGTGTGTATGTGTGTGGGGGCTGTTTGTGTATGTCTATGTGTGTTTGTGTGTGTTTGTATGTGTATGAGTGTGAGTGAGTTTTTGTGTGCAGTTGATAAATGACTAAGTTAACCCAAGCATTGGTGGCCCATGCCTTGCTTCTTAGGCATTAGGAATGCTGAGTTTAGCAGCATTGTTTGTGGAGACTAGCCTAGAAATCAAATCTCACCATGAAAAATAAGCTGGATCTGTCCCACACCTTTCATTCCAGCAATGGAATGCTGAGATTAGCAGACAAGCAGTTGTAGGCCACCACGTTCAAAAAAATTGCCAACGGAGGAAAAATGAAACTGGGCAAGGTGGTCAAAGACTGTTTTCCCAGCTAATGTAGAAAGCTGAAATTTGGGGGATTGTGGTGTCAGACTGTGTGTGTGTGTGTGTGTGTGTGTGCATGCGTGTGTGTGAGTTTGAGTAAGTGTGTGAGTCAGTGAATGTAAGTGTGTGTGTTCAAGTGTGGGTGAGTGTGTGAGTGTGAGTGTGTGTATTTGTGTGTTTATTTGTGTGAGTCTACTTTTGAGTGAGTGTGAATGTGTGAGTGCATTTGTGTGTACATGTGTATTGGAATGTGAGTTTGAGTGAGTGTGTGTTCTTCTACGTCAATGTGTTGACATCTGGGTATTCACGTGGGAGTGAGAATGTATGTGTGTGTATGTGTGAGGGTGTTTTTGGGTGGGTGTGTGGATGTGAAAGTAGGGGCATGTGTGTGTGTTTGCTTGTTTGTGTTCACGTTTGTGTTACTGTTTATGTATATCTATATGTGTTTGTGTGTTTGTATGGGTCAATGAGAGTGTGTGTATGTGTGCTTCTGCATGTGTCTGTGTACTTGTGTAAGAGTGTGAATTTGTGAATGAGTGTGAGTGAATGTGTGCATGCAGGTGTGTGTTTCTGTATGACTGATTGTATGAGTGTGCACCTAGGTGAGTGTTTATGTCTGTGAGTGTGATTGTGAATCAGCCTGTGTGAGTTTCTGTGTGTATGTGTTGTGAGAGTTTGTGTTTGGTGGTGTGTTTTTGAGTCAGTGTGTGAGTGTATATGTGGGTACTTGTGAGTGAGTGTGGGAGTGTGTATGACGGTGTGTGGGCGAGAATGTGTGAGAGTATACGAGGCTGAAGGTGTGAGTGAGTGTGTGAATGTGTGTACATGTGTTTGTTGGTAGGTGATTGTTTGTCTGACTGATTTTGTGTGTGTGTTTCTGTGAGTGAGAGGGTGAAAGTTGTAGGTGTGTACATGTGAGTGAGTGTGTGAGTTGTGTGTAAGTGTGTGAGTGTTTCTGTAGGTGAGGGTTTAATTGTAATTGAATGATTCTGTCAGTGTGTGTGTGAATGAGTGTGTTTGCTTGTTTGTGGGTGTGAGCCTGTGTATTTGAATTTGTGTATGACTGTGTATTTTTGTGTCTGTGTGAGACAGTTTGCATATGTATGGGCATATGTGTGTAAGTATGTTTATCTGTGTGTTGTGTGTGAGTGTGTGTGAGAATGTGCATGTGTGTGTGAGTGAGTGTAAGTGTGTTTGGGTCAGAGTGTGAGTGGGTGTTCGGTGCAGGTGTGTGAGTGTGTGTCTGTTTGTGAGTGTGCTGAGATTATTTTTGTGAGTATAACAGTGAGTCTGTGTCTTCGTTTCTGTTAGTTGAGTGTATTCAGGTGTGTTTGGTATGCCTGTGAGGATGTACATGTTTGTGTGTGTGTGAGGGTGAGAGTGTCAGTGTTTTTTTTGGGTGTGATCATGTGTGAGTGAGAGCTGGCATCTGTGTATGTGTGTTTTAGTTTGTGGTTGTGTAGGTTTGTGAGTGTGACTCTGTGTGTGTGTTTGTGTGTGAGTCTATTTTTGAGTGTGAGTGTGAAGATGGGAGTGCATTTGTGTGTCCATGTGTATTTGAAAGGGATTCTCTTTTTTGTGTGTGTGAGAGTAGGAGCGAATGTGATTGTGGGTGACTGTGTGTGTTGTTGAGTGCAGGTGTGTGAGTATGTGAAGGTGTGTGTAATTGAGTGTGTTTGGATTGGCGTGTGAATGCGCATTTGGGTGCAGGTGTGGGAATTTGTGTCCAAGAGATTGTGTTAGTGTGTTCATGTGTGTGATTGATATAGAGGGGTTATGTGGACGAGTAGGAGACTGAGTGTGTCTTCGTATGTTAGTGTTCTTGCTTGTGTGTATTCACGTGTATGTGAGTACATGAGTGTGTTTGTATGTGTGAGGGTGTTTTTAGGTGTTTGTGAATGTGACTGCAGGTGTATGTGTGGGTGATGGCTTGTTCGTCTGTTCCGGTGTAAGGATGTGAGTGTTTGTATATACCTATTTGTGTTTTTGTGTTTGTATGTGTGTATGAGGGTGTATGTATGTATGTGCAAGTGGGTGGCGTATGTGTCTGTGTACATGGGCACGTGTGTGAATTTTTGAAAATGTGCAGGAGTGAGAGTGTGCATGAGGGTGTGTGTTTGTGTAGGTTTGAGTATGTGAGTGGTTATATATGTGAGGTTTATGGGTGTGAGTTTTTCTTAGTGAGTATATATGTGTTTACATGATGTGAGTGTGTGTAAGTGTGTATGATAGTGTGTGGGAGTGTGTAGGTTTGAGTGTATGTGAGGGGGATGGTGTGAGTACGTGTGTGAATGTGTGTACACGTGTATGATTGTTGATGTTTGTGAGTGTGTGTGACTGCATGTGTGTGTGTGAGTTTGTCTACATAGGTGAGTGTTTGAGAATGTGTGTGTGAGTGCATGTGTGGGTGAGTGTGAGTGCGAGTGAGTCTTGGAGCGTGTGTATGTGTGTGGGGGCTGTTTGTGTATGTCTATGTGTGTTTGTGTGTGTTTGTATGTGTATGAGTGTGAGTGAGTTTTTGTGTGCAGTTGATAAATGACTAAGTTAACCCAAGCATTGGTGGCCCATGCCTTGCTTCTTAGGCATTAGGAATGCTGAGTTTAGCAGCATTGTTTGTGGAGACTAGCCTAGAAATCAAATCTCACCATGAAAAATAAGCTGGATCTGTCCCACACCTTTCATTCCAGCAATGGGATGCTGAGATTAGCAGACAAGCAGTTGTAGGCCACCACGTTCAAAAAAATTGCCAAAGGAGGAAAAATGAAACTGGGCAAGGTGGTCAAAGACTGTTTTCCCAGCTAATGTAGAAAGCTGAAATTTGGGGGATTGTGGTGTCAGACTGTGTGTGTGTGTGTGTGTGTGTGCATGCGTGTGTGTGAGTTTGAGTAAGTGTGTGAGTCAGTGAATGTAAGTGTGTGTGTTCAAGTGTGGGTGAGTGTGTGAGTGTGAGTGTGTGTATTTGTGTGTTTATTTGTGTGAGTCTACTTTTGAGTGAGTGTGAATGTGTGAGTGCATTTGTGTGTACATGTGTATTGGAATGTGAGTTTGAGTGAGTGTGTGTTCTTCTACGTCAATGTGTTGACATCTGGGTATTCACGTGGGAGTGAGAATGTATGTGTGTGTATGTGTGAGGGTGTTTTTGGGTGGGTGTGTGGATGTGAAAGTAGGGGCATGTGTGTGTGTTTGCTTGTTTGTGTTCACGTTTGTGTTACTGTTTATGTATATCTATATGTGTTTGTGTGTTTGTATGGGTCAATGAGAGTGTGTGTATGTGTGCTTCTGCATGTGTCTGTGTACTTGTGTAAGAGTGTGAATTTGTGAATGTGTGTGAGTGAATGTGTGCATGCAGGTGTGTGTTTCTGTATGACTGATTGTATGAGTGTGCACCTAGGTGAGTGTTTATGTCTGTGAGTGTGATTGTGAATCAGCCTGTGTGAGTTTCTGTGTGTATGTGTTGTGAGAGTTTGTGTTTGGTGGTGTGTTTTTGAGTCAGTGTGTGAGTGTATATGTGGGTACTTGTGAGTGAGTGTGGGAGTGTGTATGACGGTGTGTGGGCGAGAATGTGTGAGAGTATACGAGGCTGAAGGTGTGAGTGAGTGTGTGAATGTGTGTACATGTGTTTGTTGGTAGGTGATTGTCTGACTGATTTTGTGTGTGTGTTTCTGTGAGTGAGAGGGTGAAAGTTGTAGGTGTGTACATGTGTGTGAGTGTGTGAGTTGTGTGTAAGTGTGTGAGTGTTTCTGTAGGTGAGGGTTTAATTGTAATTGAATGATTCTGTCAGTGTGTGTGTGAATGAGTGTGTTTGCTTGTTTGTGGGTGTGAGCCTGTGTATTTGAATTTGTGTATGATTCTGTATTTTTGTGTCTGTGTGAGACAGTTTGCATGTGTATGGGCATATGTGTGTAAGTATGTTTATCTGTGTGTTGTGTGTGAGTGTGTGTGAGAATGTGCATGTGTGTGTGAGTGAGTGTAAGTGTGTTTGGGTCAGAGTGTGAGTGGGTGTTCAGTGCAGGTGTGTGAGTGTGTGTCTGTTTGTGAGTGTGCTGAGATTATTTTTGTGAGTATAACAGTGAGTCTGTGTCTTCGTTTCTGTTAGTTGAGTGTATTCAGGTGTGTTTGGTATGCCTGTGAGGATGTACATGTTTGTGTGTGTGTGAGGGTGAGAGTGTCAGTGTTTTTTTTTGGGTGTGATCATGTGTGAGTGAGAGCTGGCATCTGTGTATGTGTGTTTTAGTTTGTGGTTGTGTAGGTTTGTGAGTGTGACTCTGTGTGTGTGTTTGTGTGTGAGTCTATTTTTGAGTGTGAGTGTGAAGATGGGAGTGCATTTGTGTGTCCATGTGTATTTGAAAGGGATTTTCTTTTTTGTGTGTGTGAGAGTAGGAGCGAATGTGATTGTGGGTGACTGTGTGTGTTGTTGAGTGCAGGTGTGTGAGTATGTGCAGGTGTGTGTAATTGAGTGTGTTTGGATTGGCGTGTGAATGCGCATTTGGGTGCAGGTGTGGGAATTTGTGTCCAAGAGATTGTGTTAGTGTGTTCAGGTGTGTGATTGATGTAGAGGGGTTATGTGGACGAGTAGGAGACTGAGTGTGTCTTCGTATGTTAGTGTTCTTGCTTGTGTGTATTCACGTGTATGTGAGTACACGAGTGTGTTTGTATGTGTGAGGGTGCTTTTAGGTGTTTGTGAATGTGACTGCAGGTGTATGTGTGTGTGATGGCTTGTTCGTCTGTTCCGGTGTATGGATGTGAGTGTTTGTATATACCTATTTGTGTTTTTGTGTTTGTATGTGTGTATGAGGGTGTATGTATGTATGTGCAAGTGGGTGGCGTATGTGTCTGTGTACATGGGTACGTGTGTGAATTTTTGAATATGTGCAGGAGTGAGAGTGTGCATGAGGGTGTGTGTTTCTGTAGGTTTGAGTATGTGAGTGGTTATATATGTGAGGTTTATGGGTGTGAGTTTTTCTTAGTGAGTATATATGTGTTTACATGATGTGAGTGTGTGTGTGTATGATAGTGTGTGGGAGTGTGTAGGTTTGAGTGTATGTGAGGGGGATGGTGTGAGTACGTGTGTGAATGTGTGTACACGTGTATGATTGTTGATGTTTGTGAGTGTGTGTGACTGCATGTGTGTGTGTGAGTGTGTCTACATAGGTGACTGTTTGAGATTGTGTGTGTGAGTGCATGTGTGGGTGAGTGTGAGTGCGAGTGAGTCTTGGAGCGTGTGTATGTGTGTGGGGGCTGTTTGTGTATGTCTATGTGTGTTTGTGTGTGTTTGTATGTGTATGAGTGTGAGTGAGTTTTTGTGTGCAGTTGATAAATGACTAAGTTAACCCAAGCATTGGTGGCCCATGCCTTGCTTCTTAGGCATTAGGAATGCTGAGTTTAGCAGCATTGTTTGTGGAGACTAGCCTAGAAATCAAATCTCACCATGAAAAATAAGCTGGATCTGTCCCACACCTTTCATTCCAGCAATGGGATGCTGAGATTAGCAGACAAGCAGTTGTAGGCCACCACGTTCAAAAAAATTGCCAAAGGAGGAAAAATGAAACTGGGCAAGGTGGTCAAAGACTGTTTTCCCAGCTAATGTAGAAAGCTGAAATTTGGGGGATTGTGGTGTCAGACTGTGTGTGTGTGTGTGTGTGTGTGTGTGCATGCGTGTGTGTGAGTTTGAGTAAGTGTGTGAGTCAGTGAATGTAAGTGTGTGTGTTCAAGTGTGGGTGAGTGTGTGAGTGTGAGTGTGTGTATTTGTGTGTTTATTTGTGTGAGTCTACTTTTGAGTGAGTGTGAATGTGTGAGTGCATTTGTGTGTACATGTGTATTGGAATGTGAGTTTGAGTGAGTGTGTGTTCTTCTACGTCAATGTGTTGACATCTGGGTATTCACGTGGGAGTGAGAATGTATGTGTGTGTATGTGTGAGGGTGTTTTTGGGTGGGTGTGTGGATGTGAAAGTAGGGGCATGTGTGTGTGTTTGCTTGTTTGTGTTCACGTTTGTGTTACTGTTTATGTATATCTATATGTGTTTGTGTGTTTGTATGGGTCAATGAGAGTGTGTGTATGTGTGCTTCTGCATGTGTCTGTGTACTTGTGTAAGAGTGTGAATTTGTGAATGTGTGTGAGTGAATGTGTGCATGCAGGTGTGTGTTTCTGTATGACTGATTGTATGAGTGTGCACCTAAGTGAGTGTTTATGTCTGTGAGTGTGATTGTGAATCAGCCTGTGTGAGTTTCTGTGTGTATGTGTTGTGAGAGTTTGTGTTTGGTGGTGTGTTTTTGAGTCAGTGTGTGAGTGTATATGTGGGTACTTGTGAGTGAGTGTGGGAGTGTGTATGACGGTGTGTGGGCGAGAATGTGTGAGAGTATACGAGGCTGAAGGTGTGAGTGAGTGTGTGAATGTGTGTACATGTGTTTGTTGGTAGGTGATTGTTTGTCTGACTGATTTTGTGTGTGTGTTTCTGTGAGTGAGAGGGTGAAAGTTGTAGGTGTGTACATGTGTGTGAGTGTGTGAGTTGTGTGTAAGTGTGTGAGTGTTTCTGTAGGTGAGGGTTTAATTGTAATTGAATGATTCTGTCAGTGTGTGTGTGAATGAGTGTGTTTGCTTGTTTGTGGGTGTGAGCCTGTGTATTTGAATTTGTGTATGATTCTGTATTTTTGTGTCTGTGTGAGACAGTTTGCATGTGTATGGGCATATGTGTGTAAGTATGTTTATCTGTGTGTTGTGTGTGAGTGTGTGTGAGAATGTGCATGTGTGTGTGAGTGAGTGTAAGTGTGTTTGGGTCAGAGTGTGAGTGGGTGTTCAGTGCAGGTGTGTGAGTGTGTGTCTGTTTGTGAGTGTGCTGAGATTATTTTTGTGAGTATAACAGTGAGTCTGTGTCTTCGTTTCTGTTAGTTGAGTGTATTCAGGTGTGTTTGGTATGCCTGTGAGGATGTACATGTTTGTGTGTGTGTGAGGGTGAGAGTGTCAGTGTTTTTTTTTGGGTGTGATCATGTGTGAGTGAGAGCTGGCATCTGTGTATGTGTGTTTTAGTTTGTGGTTGTGTAGGTTTGTGAGTGTGACTCTGTGTGTGTGTTTGTGTGTGAGTCTATTTTTGAGTGTGAGTGTGAAGATGGGAGTGCATTTGTGTGTCCATGTGTATTTGAAAGGGATTCTCTTTTTTGTGTGTGTGAGAGTAGGAGCGAATGTGATTGTGGGTGACTGTGTGTGTTGTTGAGTGCAGGTGTGTGAGTATGTGCAGGTGTGTGTAATTGAGTGTGTTTGGATTGGCGTGTGAATGCGCATTTGGGTGCAGGTGTGGGAATTTGTGTCCAAGAGATTGTGTTAGTGTGTTCAGGTGTGTGATTGATGTAGAGGGGTTATGTGGACGAGTAGGAGACTGAGTGTGTCTTCGTATGTTAGTGTTCTTGCTTGTGTGTATTCACGTGTATGTGAGTACACGAGTGTGTTTGTATGTGTGAGGGTGCTTTTAGGTGTTTGTGAATGTGACTGCAGGTGTATGTGTGGGTGATGGCTTGTTCGTCTGTTCCGGTGTAAGGATGTGAGTGTTTGTATATACCTATTTGTGTTTTTGTGTTTGTATGTGTGTATGAGGGTGTATGTATGTATGTGCAAGTGGGTGGCGTATGTGTCTGTGTACATGGGCACGTGTGTGAATTTTTGAATATGTGCAGGAGTGAGAGTGTGCATGAGAGTGTGTGTTTCTGTAGGTTTGAGTATGTGAGTGGTTATATATGTGAGGTTTATGGGTGTGAGTTTTTCTTAGTGAGTATATATGTGTTTACATGATGTGAGTGTGTGTAAGTGTGTATGATAGTGTGTGGGAGTGTGTAGGTTTGAGTGTATGTGAGGGGGATGGTGTGAGTACGTGTGTGAATGTGTGTACACGTGTATGATTGTTGATGTTTGTGAGTGTGTGTGACTGCATGTGTGTGTGTGAGTGTGTCTACACAGGTGAGTGTTTGAGATTGTGTGTGTGAGTGCATGTGTGGGTGAGTGTGAGTGCGAGTGAGTCTTGGAGCGTGTGTATGTGTGTGGGGGCTGTTTGTGTATGTCTATGTGTGTTTGTGTGTGTTTGTATGTGTATGAGTGTGAGTGAGTTTTTGTGTGCAGTTGATAAATGACTAAGTTAACCCAAGCATTGGTGGCCCATGCCTTGCTTCTTAGGCATTAGGAATGCTGAGTTTAGCAGCATTGTTTGTGGAGACTAGCCTAGAAATCAAATCTCACCATGAAAAATAAGCTGGATCTGTCCCACACCTTTCATTCCAGCAATGGGATGCTGAGATTAGCAGACAAGCAGTTGTAGGCCACCACGTTCAAAAAAATTGCCAAAGGAGGAAAAATGAAACTGGGCAAGGTGGTCAAAGACTGTTTTCCCAGCTAATGTAGAAAGCTGAAATTTGGGGGATTGTGGTGTCAGACTGTGTGTGTGTGTGTGTGTGTGTGTGCATGCGTGTGTGTGAGTTTGAGTAAGTGTGTGAGTCAGTGAATGTAAGTGTGTGTGTTCAAGTGTGGGTGAGTTTGTGAGTGTGAGTGTGTGTATTTGTGTGTTTATTTGTGTGAGTCTACTTTTGAGTGAGTGTGAATGTGTGAGTGCATTTGTGTGTACATGTGTATTGGAATGTGAGTTTGAGTGAGTGTGTGTTCTTCTACGTCAATGTGTTGACATCCGGGTATTCACGTGGGAGTGAGAATGTATGTGTGTGTATGTGTGAGGGTGTTTTTGGGTGGGTGTGTGGATGTGAAAGTAGGGGCATGTGTGTGTGTTTGCTTGTTTGTGTTCACGTTTGTGTTACTGTTTATGTATATCTATATGTGTTTGTGTGTTTGTATGGGTCAATGAGAGTGTGTGTATGTGTGCTTCTGCATGTGTCTGTGTACTTGTGTAAGAGTGTGAATTTGTGAATGTGTGTGAGTGAATGTGTGCATGCAGGTGTGTGTTTCTGTATGACTGATTGTATGAGTGTGCACCTAGGTGAGTGTTTATGTCTGTGAGTGTGATTGTGAATCAGCCTGTGTGAGTTTCTGTGTGTATGTGTTGTGAGAGTTTGTGTTTGGTGGTGTGTTTTTGAGTCAGTGTGTGAGTGTATATGTGGGTACTTGTGAGTGAGTGTGGGAGTGTGTATGACGGTGTGTGGGCGAGAATGTGTGAGAGTATACGAGGCTGAAGGTGTGAGTGAGTGTGTGAATGTGTGTACATGTGTTTGTTGGTAGGTGATTGTTTGTCTGACTGATTTTGTGTGTGTGTTTCTGTGAGTGAGAGGGTGAAAGTTGTAGGTGTGTACATGTGTGTGAGTGTGTGAGTTGTGTGTAAGTGTGTGAGTGTTTCTGTAGGTGAGGGTTTAATTGTAATTGAATGATTCTGTCAGTGTGTGTGTGAATGAGTGTGTTTGCTTGTTTGTGGGTGTGAGCCTGTGTATTTGAATTTGTGTATGACTGTGTATTTTTGTGTCTGTGTGAGACAGTTTGCATATGTATGGGCATATGTGTGTAAGTATGTTTATCTGTGTGTTGTGTGTGAGTGTGTGTGAGAATGTGCATGTGTGTGTGAGTGAGTGTAAGTGTGTTTGGGTCAGAGTGTGAGTGGGTGTTCGGTGCAGGTGTGTGAGTGTGTGTCTGTTTGTGAGTGTGCTGAGATTATTTTTGTGAGTATAACAGTGAGTCTGTGTCTTCGTTTCTGTTAGTTGAGTGTATTCAGGTGTGTTTGGTATGCCTGTGAGGATGTACATGTTTGTGTGTGTGTGAGGGTGAGAGTGTCAGTGTTTTTTTTGGGTGTGATCATGTGTGAGTGAGAGCTGGCATCTGTGTATGTGTGTTTTAGTTTGTGGTTGTGTAGGTTTGTGAGTGTGACTCTGTGTGTGTGTTTGTGTGTGAGTCTATTTTTGAGTGTGAGTGTGAAGATGGGAGTGCATTTGTGTGTCCATGTGTATTTGAAAGGGATTCTCTTTTTTGTGTGTGTGAGAGTAGGAGCGAATGTGATTGTGGGTGACTGTGTGTGTTGTTGAGTGCAGGTGTGTGAGTATGTGCAGGTGTGTGTAATTGAGTGTGTTTGGATTGGCGTGTGAATGCGCATTTGGGTGCAGGTGTGGGAATTTGTGTCCAAGAGATTGTGTTAGTGTGTTCAGGTGTGTGATTGATGTAGAGGGGTTATGTGGACGAGTAGGAGACTGAGTGTGTCTTCGTATGTTAGTGTTCTTGCTTGTGTGTATTCACGTGTATGTGAGTACACGAGTGTGTTTGTATGTGTGAGGGTGCTTTTAGGTGTTTGTGAATGTGACTGCAGGTGTATGTGTGGGTGATGGCTTGTTCGTCTGTTCCGGTGTAAGGATGTGAGTGTTTGTATATACCTATTTGTGTTTTTGTGTTTGTATGTGTGTATGAGGGTGTATGTATGTATGTGCAAGTGGGTGGCGTATGTGTCTGTGTACATGGGCACGTGTGTGAATTTTTGAATATGTGCAGGAGTGAGAGTGTGCATGAGGGTGTGTGTTTCTGTAGGTTTGAGTATGTGAGTGGTTATATATGTGAGGTTTATGGGTGTGAGTTTTTCTTAGTGAGTATATATGTGTTTACATGATGTGAGTGTGTGTAAGTGTGTATGATAGTGTGTGGGAGTGTGTAGGTTTGAGTGTATGTGAGGGGGATGGTGTGAGTACGTGTGTGAATGTGTGTACACGTGTATGATTGTTGATGTTTGTGAGTGTGTGTGACTGCATGTGTGTGTGTGAGTGTGTCTACATAGGTGAGTGTTTGAGATTGTGTGTGTGAGTGCATTTGTGGGTGAGTGTGAGTGCGAGTGAGTCTTGGAGCGTGTGTATGTGTGTGGGGGCTGTTTGTGTATGTCTATGTGTGTTTGTGTGTGTTTGTATGTGTATGAGTGTGAGTGAGTTTTTGTGTGCAGTTGATAAATGACTAAGTTAACCCAAGCATTGGTGGCCCATGCCTTGCTTCTTAGGCATTAGGAATGCTGAGTTTAGCAGCATTGTTTGTGGAGACTAGCCTAGAAATCAAATCTCACCATGAAAAATAAGCTGGATCTGTCCCACACCTTTCATTCCAGCAATGGAATGCTGAGATTAGCAGACAAGCAGTTGTAGGCCACCACGTTCAAAAAAATTGCCAACGGAGGAAAAATGAAACTGGGCAAGGTGGTCAAAGACTGTTTTCCCAGCTAATGTAGAAAGCTGAAATTTGGGGGATTGTGGTGTCAGACTGTGTGTGTGTGTGTGTGTGTGTGTGCATGCGTGTGTGTGAGTTTGAGTAAGTGTGTGAGTCAGTGAATGTAAGTGTGTGTGTTCAAGTGTGGGTGAGTGTGTGAGTGTGAGTGTGTGTATTTGTGTGTTTATTTGTGTGAGTCTACTTTTGAGTGAGTGTGAATGTGTGAGTGCATTTGTGTGTACATGTGTATTGGAATGTGAGTTTGAGTGAGTGTGTGTTCTTCTACGTCAATGTGTTGACATCTGGGTATTCACGTGGGAGTGAGAATGTATGTGTGTGTATGTGTGAGGGTGTTTTTGGGTGGGTGTGTGGATGTGAAAGTAGGGGCATGTGTGTGTGTTTGCTTGTTTGTGTTCACGTTTGTGTTACTGTTTATGTATATCTATATGTGTTTGTGTGTTTGTATGGGTCAATGAGAGTGTGTGTATGTGTGCTTCTGCATGTGTCTGTGTACTTGTGTAAGAGTGTGAATTTGTGAATGAGTGTGAGTGAATGTGTGCATGCAGGTGTGTGTTTCTGTATGACTGATTGTATGAGTGTGCACCTAGGTGAGTGTTTATGTCTGTGAGTGTGATTGTGAATCAGCCTGTGTGAGTTTCTGTGTGTATGTGTTGTGAGAGTTTGTGTTTGGTGGTGTGTTTTTGAGTCAGTGTGTGAGTGTATATGTGGGTACTTGTGAGTGAGTGTGGGAGTGTGTATGACGGTGTGTGGGCGAGAATGTGTGAGAGTATACGAGGCTGAAGGTGTGAGTGAGTGTGTGAATGTGTGTACATGTGTTTGTTGGTAGGTGATTGTTTGTCTGACTGATTTTGTGTGTGTGTTTCTGTGAGTGAGAGGGTGAAAGTTGTAGGTGTGTACATGTGAGTGAGTGTGTGAGTTGTGTGTAAGTGTGTGAGTGTTTCTGTAGGTGAGGGTTTAATTGTAATTGAATGATTCTGTCAGTGTGTGTGTGAATGAGTGTGTTTGCTTGTTTGTGGGTGTGAGCCTGTGTATTTGAATTTGTGTATGACTGTGTATTTTTGTGTCTGTGTGAGACAGTTTGCATATGTATGGGCATATGTGTGTAAGTATGTTTATCTGTGTGTTGTGTGTGAGTGTGTGTGAGAATGTGCATGTGTGTGTGAGTGAGTGTAAGTGTGTTTGGGTCAGAGTGTGAGTGGGTGTTCGGTGCAGGTGTGTGAGTGTGTGTCTGTTTGTGAGTGTGCTGAGATTATTTTTGTGAGTATAACAGTGAGTCTGTGTCTTCGTTTCTGTTAGTTGAGTGTATTCAGGTGTGTTTGGTATGCCTGTGAGGATGTACATGTTTGTGTGTGTGTGAGGGTGAGAGTGTCAGTGTTTTTTTTGGGTGTGATCATGTGTGAGTGAGAGCTGGCATCTGTGTATGTGTGTTTTAGTTTGTGGTTGTGTAGGTTTGTGAGTGTGACTCTGTGTGTGTGTTTGTGTGTGAGTCTATTTTTGAGTGTGAGTGTGAAGATGGGAGTGCATTTGTGTGTCCATGTGTATTTGAAAGGGATTCTCTTTTTTGTGTGTGTGAGAGTAGGAGCGAATGTGATTGTGGGTGACTGTGTGTGTTGTTGAGTGCATTTGTGTGAGTATGTGAAGGTGTGTGTAATTGAGTGTGTTTGGATTGGCGTGTGAATGCGCATTTGGGTGCAGGTGTGGGAATTTGTGTCCAAGAGATTGTGTTAGTGTGTTCATGTGTGTGATTGATATAGAGGGGTTATGTGGACGAGTAGGAGACTGAGTGTGTCTTCGTATGTTAGTGTTCTTGCTTGTGTGTATTCACGTGTATGTGAGTACATGAGTGTGTTTGTATGTGTGAGGGTGTTTTTAGGTGTTTGTGAATGTGACTGCAGGTGTATGTGTGGGTGATGGCTTGTTCGTCTGTTCCGGTGTAAGGATGTGAGTGTTTGTATATACCTATTTGTGTTTTTGTGTTTGTATGTGTGTATGAGGGTGTATGTATGTATGTGCAAGTGGGTGGCGTATGTGTCTGTGTACATGGGCACGTGTGTGAATTTTTGAAAATGTGCAGGAGTGAGAGTGTGCATGAGGGTGTGTGTTTGTGTAGGTTTGAGTATGTGAGTGGTTATATATGTGAGGTTTATGGGTGTGAGTTTTTCTTAGTGAGTATATATGTGTTTACATGATGTGAGTGTGTGTAAGTGTGTATGATAGTGTGTGGGAGTGTGTAGGTTTGAGTGTATGTGAGGGGGATGGTGTGAGTACGTGTGTGAATGTGTGTACACGTGTATGATTGTTGATGTTTGTGAGTGTGTGTGACTGCATGTGTGTGTGTGAGTTTGTCTACATAGGTGAGTGTTTGAGAATGTGTGTGTGAGTGCATGTGTGGGTGAGTGTGAGTGCGAGTGAGTCTTGGAGCGTGTGTATGTGTGTGGGGGCTGTTTGTGTATGTCTATGTGTGTTTGTGTGTGTTTGTATGTGTATGAGTGTGAGTGAGTTTTTGTGTGCAGTTGATAAATGACTAAGTTAACCCAAGCATTGGTGGCCCATGCCTTGCTTCTTAGGCATTAGGAATGCTGAGTTTAGCAGCATTGTTTGTGGAGACTAGCCTAGAAATCAAATCTCACCATGAAAAATAAGCTGGATCTGTCCCACACCTTTCATTCCAGCAATGGGATGCTGAGATTAGCAGACAAGCAGTTGTAGGCCACCACGTTCAAAAAAATTGCCAAAGGAGGAAAAATGAAACTGGGCAAGGTGGTCAAAGACTGTTTTCCCAGCTAATGTAGAAAGCTGAAATTTGGGGGATTGTGGTGTCAGACTGTGTGTGTGTGTGTGTGTGTGTGCATGCGTGTGTGTGAGTTTGAGTAAGTGTGTGAGTCAGTGAATGTAAGTGTGTGTGTTCAAGTGTGGGTGAGTGTGTGAGTGTGAGTGTGTGTATTTGTGTGTTTATTTGTGTGAGTCTACTTTTGAGTGAGTGTGAATGTGTGAGTGCATTTGTGTGTACATGTGTATTGGAATGTGAGTTTGAGTGAGTGTGTGTTCTTCTACGTCAATGTGTTGACATCTGGGTATTCACGTGGGAGTGAGAATGTATGTGTGTGTATGTGTGAGGGTGTTTTTGGGTGGGTGTGTGGATGTGAAAGTAGGGGCATGTGTGTGTGTTTGCTTGTTTGTGTTCACGTTTGTGTTACTGTTTATGTATATCTATATGTGTTTGTGTGTTTGTATGGGTCAATGAGAGTGTGTGTATGTGTGCTTCTGCATGTGTCTGTGTACTTGTGTAAGAGTGTGAATTTGTGAATGTGTGTGAGTGAATGTGTGCATGCAGGTGTGTGTTTCTGTATGACTGATTGTATGAGTGTGCACCTAGGTGAGTGTTTATGTCTGTGAGTGTGATTGTGAATCAGCCTGTGTGAGTTTCTGTGTGTATGTGTTGTGAGAGTTTGTGTTTGGTGGTGTGTTTTTGAGTCAGTGTGTGAGTGTATATGTGGGTACTTGTGAGTGAGTGTGGGAGTGTGTATGACGGTGTGTGGGCGAGAATGTGTGAGAGTATACGAGGCTGAAGGTGTGAGTGAGTGTGTGAATGTGTGTACATGTGTTTGTTGGTAGGTGATTGTCTGACTGATTTTGTGTGTGTGTTTCTGTGAGTGAGAGGGTGAAAGTTGTAGGTGTGTACATGTGTGTGAGTGTGTGAGTTGTGTGTAAGTGTGTGAGTGTTTCTGTAGGTGAGGGTTTAATTGTAATTGAATGATTCTGTCAGTGTGTGTGTGAATGAGTGTGTTTGCTTGTTTGTGGGTGTGAGCCTGTGTATTTGAATTTGTGTATGATTGTGTATTTTTGTGTCTGTGTGAGACAGTTTGCATGTGTATGGGCATATGTGTGTAAGTATGTTTATCTGTGTGTTGTGTGTGAGTGTGTGTGAGAATGTGCATGTGTGTGTGAGTGAGTGTAAGTGTGTTTGGGTCAGAGTGTGAGTGGGTGTTCAGTGCAGGTGTGTGAGTGTGTGTCTGTTTGTGAGTGTGCTGAGATTATTTTTGTGAGTATAACAGTGAGTCTGTGTCTTCGTTTCTGTTAGTTGAGTGTATTCAGGTGTGTTTGGTATGCCTGTGAGGATGTACATGTTTGTGTGTGTGTGAGGGTGAGAGTGTCAGTGTTTTTTTTTGGGTGTGATCATGTGTGAGTGAGAGCTGGCATCTGTGTATGTGTGTTTTAGTTTGTGGTTGTGTAGGTTTGTGAGTGTGACTCTGTGTGTGTGTTTGTGTGTGAGTCTATTTTTGAGTGTGAGTGTGAAGATGGGAGTGCATTTGTGTGTCCATGTGTATTTGAAAGGGATTTTCTTTTTTGTGTGTGTGAGAGTAGGAGCGAATGTGATTGAGGGTGACTGTGTGTGTTGTTGAGTGCAGGTGTGTGAGTATGTGCAGGTGTGTGTAATTGAGTGTGTTTGGATTGGCGTGTGAATGCGCATTTGGGTGCAGGTGTGGGAATTTGTGTCCAAGAGATTGTGTTAGTGTATTCAGGTGTGTGATTGATGTAGAGGGGTTATGTGGACGAGTAGTAGACTGAGTGTGTCTTCGTATGTTAGTGTTCTTGCTTGTGTGTATTCACGTGTATGTGAGTACACGAGTGTGTTTGTATGTGTGAGGGTGTTTTTAGGTGTTTGTGAATGTGACTGCAGGTGTATGTGTGGGTGATGGCTTGTTCGTCTGTTCCGGTGTAAGGATGTGAGTGTTTGTATATACCTATTTGTGTTTTTGTGTTTGTATGTGTGTATGAGGGTGTATGTATGTATGTGCAAGTGGGTGGCATATGTGTCTGTGTACATGGGCACGTGTGTGAATTTTTGAATATGTGCAGGAGTGAGAGTGTGCATGAGGGTGTGTGTTTCTGTAGGTTTGAGTATGTGAGTGGTTATATATGTGAGGTTTATGGGTGTGAGTTTTTCTTAGTGAGTATATATGTGTTTACATGATGTGAGTGTGTGTAAGTGTGTATGATAGTGTGTGGGAGTGTGTAGGTTTCAGTGTATGTGAGGGGGATGGTGTGAGTACGTGTGTGAATGTGTGTACACGTGTATGATTGTTGATGTTTGTGAGTGTGTGTGACTGCATGTGTGTGTGTGAGTGTGTCTACATAGGTGAGTGTTTGAGATTGTGTGTGTGAGTGCATTTGTGGGTGAGTGTGAGTGCGAGTGAGTCTTGGAGCGTGTGTATGTGTGTGGGGGCTGTTTGTGTATGTCTATGTGTGTTTGTGTGTGTTTGTATGTGTATGAGTGTGAGTGAGTTTTTGTGTGCAGTTGATAAATGACTAAGTTAACCCAAGCATTGGTGGCCCATGCCTTGCTTCTTAGGCATTAGGAATGCTGAGTTTAGCAGCATTGTTTGTGGAGACTAGCCTAGAAATCAAATCTCACCATGAAAAATAAGCTGGATCTGTCCCACACCTTTCATTCCAGCAATGGAATGCTGAGATTAGCAGACAAGCAGTTGTAGGCCACCACGTTCAAAAAAATTGCCAACGGAGGAAAAATGAAACTGGGCAAGGTGGTCAAAGACTGTTTTCCCAGCTAATGTAGAAAGCTGAAATTTGGGGGATTGTGGTGTCAGACTGTGTGTGTGTGTGTGTGTGTGTGTGCATGCGTGTGTGTGAGTTTGAGTAAGTGTGTGAGTCAGTGAATGTAAGTGTGTGTGTTCAAGTGTGGGTGAGTGTGTGAGTGTGAGTGTGTGTATTTGTGTGTTTATTTGTGTGAGTCTACTTTTGAGTGAGTGTGAATGTGTGAGTGCATTTGTGTGTACATGTGTATTGGAATGTGAGTTTGAGTGAGTGTGTGTTCTTCTACGTCAATGTGTTGACATCTGGGTATTCACGTGGGAGTGAGAATGTATGTGTGTGTATGTGTGAGGGTGTTTTTGGGTGGGTGTGTGGATGTGAAAGTAGGGGCATGTGTGTGTGTTTGCTTGTTTGTGTTCACGTTTGTGTTACTGTTTATGTATATCTATATGTGTTTGTGTGTTTGTATGGGTCAATGAGAGTGTGTGTATGTGTGCTTCTGCATGTGTCTGTGTACTTGTGTAAGAGTGTGAATTTGTGAATGAGTGTGAGTGAATGTGTGCATGCAGGTGTGTGTTTCTGTATGACTGATTGTATGAGTGTGCACCTAAGTGAGTGTTTATGTCTGTGAGTGTGATTGTGAATCAGCCTGTGTGAGTTTCTGTGTGTATGTGTTGTGAGAGTTTGTGTTTGGTGGTGTGTTTTTGAGTCAGTGTGTGAGTGTATATGTGGGTACTTGTGAGTGAGTGTGGGAGTGTGTATGACGGTGTGTGGGCGAGAATGTGTGAGAGTATACGAGGCTGAAGGTGTGAGTGAGTGTGTGAATGTGTGTACATGTGTTTGTTGGTAGGTGATTGTTTGTCTGACTGATTTTGTGTGTGTGTTTCTGTGAGTGAGAGGGTGAAAGTTGTAGGTGTGTACATGTGTGTGAGTGTGTGAGTTGTGTGTAAGTGTGTGAGTGTTTCTGTAGGTGAGGGTTTAATTGTAATTGAATGATTCTGTCAGTGTGTGTGTGAATGAGTGTGTTTGCTTGTTTGTGGGTGTGAGCCTGTGTATTTGAATTTGTGTATGACTGTGTATTTTTGTGTCTGTGTGAGACAGTTTGCATATGTATGGGCATATGTGTGTAAGTATGTTTATCTGTGTGTTGTGTGTGAGTGTGTGTGAGAATGTGCATGTGTGTGTGAGTGAGTGTAAGTGTGTTTGGGTCAGAGTGTGAGTGGGTGTTCGGTGCAGGTGTGTGAGTGTGTGTCTGTTTGTGAGTGTGCTGAGATTATTTTTGTGAGTATAACAGTGAGTCTGTGTCTTCGTTTCTGTTAGTTGAGTGTATTCAGGTGTGTTTGGTATGCCTGTGAGGATGGACATGTTTGTGTGTGTGTGAGGGTGAGAGTGTCAGTGTTTTTTTTGGGTGTGATCATGTGTGAGTGAGAGCTGGCATCTGTGTATGTGTGTTTTAGTTTGTGGTTGTGTAGGTTTGTGAGTGTGACTCTGTGTGTGTGTTTGTGTGTGAGTCTATTTTTGAGTGTGAGTGTGAAGATGGGAGTGCATTTGTGTGTCCATGTGTATTTGAAAGGGATTCTCTTTTTTGTGTGTGTGAGAGTAGGAGCGAATGTGATTGTGGGTGACTGTGTGTGTTGTTGAGTGCAGGTGTGTGAGTATGTGCAGGTGTGTGTAATTGAGTGTGTTTGGATTGGCGTGTGAATGCGCATTTGGGTGCAGGTGTGGGAATTTGTGTCCAAGAGATTGTGTTAGTGTGTTCAGGTGTGTGATTGATGTAGAGGGGTTATGTGGACGAGTAGGAGACTGAGTGTGTCTTCGTATGTTAGTGTTCTTGCTTGTGTGTATTCACGTGTATGTGAGTACACGAGTGTGTTTGTATGTGTGAGGGTGCTTTTAGGTGTTTGTGAATGTGACTGCAGGTGTATGTGTGGGTGATGGCTTGTTCGTCTGTTCCGGTGTAAGGATGTGAGTGTTTGTATATACCTATTTGTGTTTTTGTGTTTGTATGTGTGTATGAGGGTGTATGTATGTATGTGCAAGTGGGTGGCGTATGTGTCTGTGTACATGGGCACGTGTGTGAATTTTTGAATATGTGCAGGAGTGAGAGTGTGCATGAGGGTGTGTGTTTCTGTAGGTTTGAGTATGTGAGTGGTTATATATGTGAGGTTTATGGGTGTGAGTTTTTCTTAGTGAGTATATATGTGTTTACATGATGTGAGTGTGTGTAAGTGTGTATGATAGTGTGTGGGAGTGTGTAGGTTTGAGTGTATGTGAGGGGGATGGTGTGAGTACGTGTGTGAATGTGTGTACACGTGTATGATTGTTGATGTTTGTGAGTGTGTGTGACTGCATGTGTGTGTGTGAGTGTGTCTACATAGGTGAGTGTTTGAGATTGTGTGTGTGAGTGCATTTGTGGGTGAGTGTGAGTGCGAGTGAGTCTTGGAGCGTGTGTATGTGTGTGGGGGCTGTTTGTGTATGTCTATGTGTGTTTGTGTGTGTTTGTATGTGTATGAGTGTGAGTGAGTTTTTGTGTGCAGTTGATAAATGACTAAGTTAACCCAAGCATTGGTGGCCCATGCCTTGCTTCTTAGGCATTAGGAATGCTGAGTTTAGCAGCATTGTTTGTGGAGACTAGCCTAGAAATCAAATCTCACCATGAAAAATAAGCTGGATCTGTCCCACACCTTTCATTCCAGCAATGGAATGCTGAGATTAGCAGACAAGCAGTTGTAGGCCACCACGTTCAAAAAAATTGCCAACGGAGGAAAAATGAAACTGGGCAAGGTGGTCAAAGACTGTTTTCCCAGCTAATGTAGAAAGCTGAAATTTGGGGGATTGTGGTGTCAGACTGTGTGTGTGTGTGTGTGTGTGTGTGCATGCGTGTGTGTGAGTTTGAGTAAGTGTGTGAGTCAGTGAATGTAAGTGTGTGTGTTCAAGTGTGGGTGAGTGTGTGAGTGTGAGTGTGTGTATTTGTGTGTTTATTTGTGTGAGTCTACTTTTGAGTGAGTGTGAATGTGTGAGTGCATTTGTGTGTACATGTGTATTGGAATGTGAGTTTGAGTGAGTGTGTGTTCTTCTACGTCAATGTGTTGACATCTGGGTATTCACGTGGGAGTGAGAATGTATGTGTGTGTATGTGTGAGGGTGTTTTTGGGTGGGTGTGTGGATGTGAAAGTAGGGGCATGTGTGTGTGTTTGCTTGTTTGTGTTCACGTTTGTGTTACTGTTTATGTATATCTATATGTGTTTGTGTGTTTGTATGGGTCAATGAGAGTGTGTGTATGTGTGCTTCTGCATGTGTCTGTGTACTTGTGTAAGAGTGTGAATTTGTGAATGAGTGTGAGTGAATGTGTGCATGCAGGTGTGTGTTTCTGTATGACTGATTGTATGAGTGTGCACCTAGGTGAGTGTTTATGTCTGTGAGTGTGATTGTGAATCAGCCTGTGTGAGTTTCTGTGTGTATGTGTTGTGAGAGTTTGTGTTTGGTGGTGTGTTTTTGAGTCAGTGTGTGAGTGTATATGTGGGTACTTGTGAGTGAGTGTGGGAGTGTGTATGACGGTGTGTGGGCGAGAATGTGTGAGAGTATACGAGGCTGAAGGTGTGAGTGAGTGTGTGAATGTGTGTACATGTGTTTGTTGGTAGGTGATTGTTTGTCTGACTGATTTTGTGTGTGTGTTTCTGTGAGTGAGAGGGTGAAAGTTGTAGGTGTGTACATGTGAGTGAGTGTGTGAGTTGTGTGTAAGTGTGTGAGTGTTTCTGTAGGTGAGGGTTTAATTGTAATTGAATGATTCTGTCAGTGTGTGTGTGAATGAGTGTGTTTGCTTGTTTGTGGGTGTGAGCCTGTGTATTTGAATTTGTGTATGACTGTGTATTTTTGTGTCTGTGTGAGACAGTTTGCATATGTATGGGCATATGTGTGTAAGTATGTTTATCTGTGTGTTGTGTGTGAGTGTGTGTGAGAATGTGCATGTGTGTGTGAGTGAGTGTAAGTGTGTTTGGGTCAGAGTGTGAGTGGGTGTTCGGTGCAGGTGTGTGAGTGTGTGTCTGTTTGTGAGTGTGCTGAGATTATTTTTGTGAGTATAACAGTGAGTCTGTGTCTTCGTTTCTGTTAGTTGAGTGTATTCAGGTGTGTTTGGTATGCCTGTGAGGATGTACATGTTTGTGTGTGTGTGAGGGTGAGAGTGTCAGTGTTTTTTTTGGGTGTGATCATGTGTGAGTGAGAGCTGGCATCTGTGTATGTGTGTTTTAGTTTGTGGTTGTGTAGGTTTGTGAGTGTGACTCTGTGTGTGTGTTTGTGTGTGAGTCTATTTTTGAGTGTGAGTGTGAAGATGGGAGTGCATTTGTGTGTCCATGTGTATTTGAAAGGGATTCTCTTTTTTGTGTGTGTGAGAGTAGGAGCGAATGTGATTGTGGGTGACTGTGTGTGTTGTTGAGTGCAGGTGTGTGAGTATGTGAAGGTGTGTGTAATTGAGTGTGTTTGGATTGGCGTGTGAATGCGCATTTGGGTGCAGGTGTGGGAATTTGTGTCCAAGAGATTGTGTTAGTGTGTTCATGTGTGTGATTGATATAGAGGGGTTATGTGGACGAGTAGGAGACTGAGTGTGTCTTCGTATGTTAGTGTTCTTGCTTGTGTGTATTCACGTGTATGTGAGTACATGAGTGTGTTTGTATGTGTGAGGGTGTTTTTAGGTGTTTGTGAATGTGACTGCAGGTGTATGTGTGGGTGATGGCTTGTTCGTCTGTTCCGGTGTAAGGATGTGAGTGTTTGTATATACCTATTTGTGTTTTTGTGTTTGTATGTGTGTATGAGGGTGTATGTATGTATGTGCAAGTGGGTGGCGTATGTGTCTGTGTACATGGGCACGTGTGTGAATTTTTGAAAATGTGCAGGAGTGAGAGTGTGCATGAGGGTGTGTGTTTGTGTAGGTTTGAGTATGTGAGTGGTTATATATGTGAGGTTTATGGGTGTGAGTTTTTCTTAGTGAGTATATATGTGTTTACATGATGTGAGTGTGTGTAAGTGTGTATGATAGTGTGTGGGAGTGTGTAGGTTTGAGTGTATGTGAGGGGGATGGTGTGAGTACGTGTGTGAATGTGTGTACACGTGTATGATTGTTGATGTTTGTGAGTGTGTGTGACTGCATGTGTGTGTGTGAGTTTGTCTACATAGGTGAGTGTTTGAGAATGTGTGTGTGAGTGCATGTGTGGGTGAGTGTGAGTGCGAGTGAGTCTTGGAGCGTGTGTATGTGTGTGGGGGCTGTTTGTGTATGTCTATGTGTGTTTGTGTGTGTTTGTATGTGTATGAGTGTGAGTGAGTTTTTGTGTGCAGTTGATAAATGACTAAGTTAACCCAAGCATTGGTGGCCCATGCCTTGCTTCTTAGGCATTAGGAATGCTGAGTTTAGCAGCATTGTTTGTGGAGACTAGCCTAGAAATCAAATCTCACCATGAAAAATAAGCTGGATCTGTCCCACACCTTTCATTCCAGCAATGGGATGCTGAGATTAGCAGACAAGCAGTTGTAGGCCACCACGTTCAAAAAAATTGCCAAAGGAGGAAAAATGAAACTGGGCAAGGTGGTCAAAGACTGTTTTCCCAGCTAATGTAGAAAGCTGAAATTTGGGGGATTGTGGTGTCAGACTGTGTGTGTGTGTGTGTGTGTGTGCATGCGTGTGTGTGAGTTTGAGTAAGTGTGTGAGTCAGTGAATGTAAGTGTGTGTGTTCAAGTGTGGGTGAGTGTGTGAGTGTGAGTGTGTGTATTTGTGTGTTTATTTGTGTGAGTCTACTTTTGAGTGAGTGTGAATGTGTGAGTGCATTTGTGTGTACATGTGTATTGGAATGTGAGTTTGAGTGAGTGTGTGTTCTTCTACGTCAATGTGTTGACATCTGGGTATTCACGTGGGAGTGAGAATGTATGTGTGTGTATGTGTGAGGGTGTTTTTGGGTGGGTGTGTGGATGTGAAAGTAGGGGCATGTGTGTGTGTTTGCTTGTTTGTGTTCACGTTTGTGTTACTGTTTATGTATATCTATATGTGTTTGTGTGTTTGTATGGGTCAATGAGAGTGTGTGTATGTGTGCTTCTGCATGTGTCTGTGTACTTGTGTAAGAGTGTGAATTTGTGAATGTGTGTGAGTGAATGTGTGCATGCAGGTGTGTGTTTCTGTATGACTGATTGTATGAGTGTGCACCTAGGTGAGTGTTTATGTCTGTGAGTGTGATTGTGAATCAGCCTGTGTGAGTTTCTGTGTGTATGTGTTGTGAGAGTTTGTGTTTGGTGGTGTGTTTTTGAGTCAGTGTGTGAGTGTATATGTGGGTACTTGTGAGTGAGTGTGGGAGTGTGTATGACGGTGTGTGGGCGAGAATGTGTGAGAGTATACGAGGCTGAAGGTGTGAGTGAGTGTGTGAATGTGTGTACATGTGTTTGTTGGTAGGTGATTGTCTGACTGATTTTGTGTGTGTGTTTCTGTGAGTGAGAGGGTGAAAGTTGTAGGTGTGTACATGTGTGTGAGTGTGTGAGTTGTGTGTAAGTGTGTGAGTGTTTCTGTAGGTGAGGGTTTAATTGTAATTGAATGATTCTGTCAGTGTGTGTGTGAATGAGTGTGTTTGCTTGTTTGTGGGTGTGAGCCTGTGTATTTGAATTTGTGTATGATTCTGTATTTTTGTGTCTGTGTGAGACAGTTTGCATGTGTATGGGCATATGTGTGTAAGTATGTTTATCTGTGTGTTGTGTGTGAGTGTGTGTGAGAATGTGCATGTGTGTGTGAGTGAGTGTAAGTGTGTTTGGGTCAGAGTGTGAGTGGGTGTTCAGTGCAGGTGTGTGAGTGTGTGTCTGTTTGTGAGTGTGCTGAGATTATTTTTGTGAGTATAACAGTGAGTCTGTGTCTTCGTTTCTGTTAGTTGAGTGTATTCAGGTGTGTTTGGTATGCCTGTGAGGATGTACATGTTTGTGTGTGTGTGAGGGTGAGAGTGTCAGTGTTTTTTTTTGGGTGTGATCATGTGTGAGTGAGAGCTGGCATCTGTGTATGTGTGTTTTAGTTTGTGGTTGTGTAGGTTTGTGAGTGTGACTCTGTGTGTGTGTTTGTGTGTGAGTCTATTTTTGAGTGTGAGTGTGAAGATGGGAGTGCATTTGTGTGTCCATGTGTATTTGAAAGGGATTTTCTTTTTTGTGTGTGTGAGAGTAGGAGCGAATGTGATTGTGGGTGACTGTGTGTGTTGTTGAGTGCAGGTGTGTGAGTATGTGCAGGTGTGTGTAATTGAGTGTGTTTGGATTGGCGTGTGAATGCGCATTTGGGTGCAGGTGTGGGAATTTGTGTCCAAGAGATTGTGTTAGTGTGTTCAGGTGTGTGATTGATGTAGAGGGGTTATGTGGACGAGTAGGAGACTGAGTGTGTCTTCGTATGTTAGTGTTCTTGCTTGTGTGTATTCACGTGTATGTGAGTACACGAGTGTGTTTTTATGTGTGAGGGTGCTTTTAGGTGTTTGTGAATGTGACTGCAGGTGTATGTGTGTGTGATGGCTTGTTCGTCTGTTCCGGTGTATGGATGTGAGTGTTTGTATATACCTATTTGTGTTTTTGTGTTTGTATGTGTGTATGAGGGTGTATGTATGTATGTGCAAGTGGGTGGCGTATGTGTCTGTGTACATGGGTACGTGTGTGAATTTTTGAATATGTGCAGGAGTGAGAGTGTGCATGAGGGTGTGTGTTTCTGTAGGTTTGAGTATGTGAGTGGTTATATATGTGAGGTTTATGGGTGTGAGTTTTTCTTAGTGAGTATATATGTGTTTACATGATGTGAGTGTGTGTGTGTATGATAGTGTGTGGGAGTGTGTAGGTTTGAGTGTATGTGAGGGGGATGGTGTGAGTACGTGTGTGAATGTGTGTACACGTGTATGATTGTTGATGTTTGTGAGTGTGTGTGACTGCATGTGTGTGTGTGAGTGTGTCTACATAGGTGACTGTTTGAGATTGTGTGTGTGAGTGCATGTGTGGGTGAGTGTGAGTGCGAGTGAGTCTTGGAGCGTGTGTATGTGTGTGGGGGCTGTTTGTGTATGTCTATGTGTGTTTGTGTGTGTTTGTATGTGTATGAGTGTGAGTGAGTTTTTGTGTGCAGTTGATAAATGACTAAGTTAACCCAAGCATTGGTGGCCCATGCCTTGCTTCTTAGGCATTAGGAATGCTGAGTTTAGCAGCATTGTTTGTGGAGACTAGCCTAGAAATCAAATCTCACCATGAAAAATAAGCTGGATCTGTCCCACACCTTTCATTCCAGCAATGGGATGCTGAGATTAGCAGACAAGCAGTTGTAGGCCACCACGTTCAAAAAAATTGCCAAAGGAGGAAAAATGAAACTGGGCAAGGTGGTCAAAGACTGTTTTCCCAGCTAATGTAGAAAGCTGAAATTTGGGGGATTGTGGTGTCAGACTGTGTGTGTGTGTGTGTGTGTGTGTGTGCATGCGTGTGTGTGAGTTTGAGTAAGTGTGTGAGTCAGTGAATGTAAGTGTGTGTGTTCAAGTGTGGGTGAGTGTGTGAGTGTGAGTGTGTGTATTTGTGTGTTTATTTGTGTGAGTCTACTTTTGAGTGAGTGTGAATGTGTGAGTGCATTTGTGTGTACATGTGTATTGGAATGTGAGTTTGAGTGAGTGTGTGTTCTTCTACGTCAATGTGTTGACATCTGGTTATTCACGTGGGAGTGAGAATGTATGTGTGTGTATGTGTGAGGGTGTTTTTGGGTGGGTGTGTGGATGTGAAAGTAGGGGCATGTGTGTGTGTTTGCTTGTTTGTGTTCACGTTTGTGTTACTGTTTATGTATATCTATATGTGTTTGTGTGTTTGTATGGGTCAATGAGAGTGTGTGTATGTGTGCTTCTGCATGTGTCTGTGTACTTGTGTAAGAGTGTGAATTTGTGAATGTGTGTGAGTGAATGTGTGCATGCAGGTGTGTGTTTCTGTATGACTGATTGTATGAGTGTGCACCTAAGTGAGTGTTTATGTCTGTGAGTGTGATTGTGAATCAGCCTGTGTGAGTTTCTGTGTGTATGTGTTGTGAGAGTTTGTGTTTGGTGGTGTGTTTTTGAGTCAGTGTGTGAGTGTATATGTGGGTACTTGTGAGTGAGTGTGGGAGTGTGTATGACGGTGTGTGGGCGAGAATGTGTGAGAGTATACGAGGCTGAAGGTGTGAGTGAGTGTGTGAATGTGTGTACATGTGTTTGTTGGTAGGTGATTGTTTGTCTGACTGATTTTGTGTGTGTGTTTCTGTGAGTGAGAGGGTGAAAGTTGTAGGTGTGTACATGTGTGTGAGTGTGTGAGTTGTGTGTAAGTGTGTGAGTGTTTCTGTAGGTGAGGGTTTAATTGTAATTGAATGATTCTGTCAGTGTGTGTGTGAATGAGTGTGTTTGCTTGTTTGTGGGTGTGAGCCTGTGTATTTGAATTTGTGTATGATTCTGTATTTTTGTGTCTGTGTGAGACAGTTTGCATGTGTATGGGCATATGTGTGTAAGTATGTTTATCTGTGTGTTGTGTGTGAGTGTGTGTGAGAATGTGCATGTGTGTGTGAGTGAGTGTAAGTGTGTTTGGGTCAGAGTGTGAGTGGGTGTTCAGTGCAGGTGTGTGAGTGTGTGTCTGTTTGTGAGTGTGCTGAGATTATTTTTGTGAGTATAACAGTGAGTCTGTGTCTTCGTTTCTGTTAGTTGAGTGTATTCAGGTGTGTTTGGTATGCCTGTGAGGATGTACATGTTTGTGTGTGTGTGAGGGTGAGAGTGTCAGTGTTTTTTTTTGGGTGTGATCATGTGTGAGTGAGAGCTGGCATCTGTGTATGTGTGTTTTAGTTTGTGGTTGTGTAGGTTTGTGAGTGTGACTCTGTGTGTGTGTTTGTGTGTGAGTCTATTTTTGAGTGTGAGTGTGAAGATGGGAGTGCATTTGTGTGTCCATGTGTATTTGAAAGGGATTCTCTTTTTTGTGTGTGTGAGAGTAGGAGCGAATGTGATTGTGGGTGACTGTGTGTGTTGTTGAGTGCAGGTGTGTGAGTATGTGCAGGTGTGTGTAATTGAGTGTGTTTGGATTGGCGTGTGAATGCGCATTTGGGTGCAGGTGTGGGAATTTGTGTCCAAGAGATTGTGTTAGTGTGTTCAGGTGTGTGATTGATGTAGAGGGGTTATGTGGACGAGTAGGAGACTGAGTGTGTCTTCGTATGTTAGTGTTCTTGCTTGTGTGTATTCACGTGTATGTGAGTACACGAGTGTGTTTGTATGTGTGAGGGTGCTTTTAGGTGTTTGTGAATGTGACTGCAGGTGTATGTGTGGGTGATGGCTTGTTCGTCTGTTCCGGTGTAAGGATGTGAGTGTTTGTATATACCTATTTGTGTTTTTGTGTTTGTATGTGTGTATGAGGGTGTATGTATGTATGTGCAAGTGGGTGGCGTATGTGTCTGTGTACATGGGCACGTGTGTGAATTTTTGAATATGTGCAGGAGTGAGAGTGTGCATGAGAGTGTGTGTTTCTGTAGGTTTGAGTATGTGAGTGGTTATATATGTGAGGTTTATGGGTGTGAGTTTTTCTTAGTGAGTATATATGTGTTTACATGATGTGAGTGTGTGTAAGTGTGTATGATAGTGTGTGGGAGTGTGTAGGTTTGAGTGTATGTGAGGGGGATGGTGTGAGTACGTGTGTGAATGTGTGTACACGTGTATGATTGTTGATGTTTGTGAGTGTGTGTGACTGCATGTGTGTGTGTGAGTGTGTCTACACAGGTGAGTGTTTGAGATTGTGTGTGTGAGTGCATGTGTGGGTGAGTGTGAGTGCGAGTGAGTCTTGGAGCGTGTGTATGTGTGTGGGGGCTGTTTGTGTATGTCTATGTGTGTTTGTGTGTGTTTGTATGTGTATGAGTGTGAGTGAGTTTTTGTGTGCAGTTGATAAATGACTAAGTTAACCCAAGCATTGGTGGCCCATGCCTTGCTTCTTAGGCATTAGGAATGCTGAGTTTAGCAGCATTGTTTGTGGAGACTAGCCTAGAAATCAAATCTCACCATGAAAAATAAGCTGGATCTGTCCCACACCTTTCATTCCAGCAATGGGATGCTGAGATTAGCAGACAAGCAGTTGTAGGCCACCACGTTCAAAAAAATTGCCAAAGGAGGAAAAATGAAACTGGGCAAGGTGGTCAAAGACTGTTTTCCCAGCTAATGTAGAAAGCTGAAATTTGGGGGATTGTGGTGTCAGACTGTGTGTGTGTGTGTGTGTGTGTGTGCATGCGTGTGTGTGAGTTTGAGTAAGTGTGTGAGTCAGTGAATGTAAGTGTGTGTGTTCAAGTGTGGGTGAGTTTGTGAGTGTGAGTGTGTGTATTTGTGTGTTTATTTGTGTGAGTCTACTTTTGAGTGAGTGTGAATGTGTGAGTGCATTTGTGTGTACATGTGTATTGGAATGTGAGTTTGAGTGAGTGTGTGTTCTTCTACGTCAATGTGTTGACATCCGGGTATTCACGTGGGAGTGAGAATGTATGTGTGTGTATGTGTGAGGGTGTTTTTGGGTGGGTGTGTGGATGTGAAAGTAGGGGCATGTGTGTGTGTTTGCTTGTTTGTGTTCACGTTTGTGTTACTGTTTATGTATATCTATATGTGTTTGTGTGTTTGTATGGGTCAATGAGAGTGTGTGTATGTGTGCTTCTGCATGTGTCTGTGTACTTGTGTAAGAGTGTGAATTTGTGAATGTGTGTGAGTGAATGTGTGCATGCAGGTGTGTGTTTCTGTATGACTGATTGTATGAGTGTGCACCTAGGTGAGTGTTTATGTCTGTGAGTGTGATTGTGAATCAGCCTGTGTGAGTTTCTGTGTGTATGTGTTGTGAGAGTTTGTGTTTGGTGGTGTGTTTTTGAGTCAGTGTGTGAGTGTATATGTGGGTACTTGTGAGTGAGTGTGGGAGTGTGTATGACGGTGTGTGGGCGAGAATGTGTGAGAGTATACGAGGCTGAAGGTGTGAGTGAGTGTGTGAATGTGTGTACATGTGTTTGTTGGTAGGTGATTGTTTGTCTGACTGATTTTGTGTGTGTGTTTCTGTGAGTGAGAGGGTGAAAGTTGTAGGTGTGTACATGTGTGTGAGTGTGTGAGTTGTGTGTAAGTGTGTGAGTGTTTCTGTAGGTGAGGGTTTAATTGTAATTGAATGATTCTGTCAGTGTGTGTGTGAATGAGTGTGTTTGCTTGTTTGTGGGTGTGAGCCTGTGTATTTGAATTTGTGTATGACTGTGTATTTTTGTGTCTGTGTGAGACAGTTTGCATATGTATGGGCATATGTGTGTAAGTATGTTTATCTGTGTGTTGTGTGTGAGTGTGTGTGAGAATGTGCATGTGTGTGTGAGTGAGTGTAAGTGTGTTTGGGTCAGAGTGTGAGTGGGTGTTCGGTGCAGGTGTGTGAGTGTGTGTCTGTTTGTGAGTGTGCTGAGATTATTTTTGTGAGTATAACAGTGAGTCTGTGTCTTCGTTTCTGTTAGTTGAGTGTATTCAGGTGTGTTTGGTATGCCTGTGAGGATGTACATGTTTGTGTGTGTGTGAGGGTGAGAGTGTCAGTGTTTTTTTTGGGTGTGATCATGTGTGAGTGAGAGCTGGCATCTGTGTATGTGTGTTTTAGTTTGTGGTTGTGTAGGTTTGTGAGTGTGACTCTGTGTGTGTGTTTGTGTGTGAGTCTATTTTTGAGTGTGAGTGTGAAGATGGGAGTGCATTTGTGTGTCCATGTGTATTTGAAAGGGATTCTCTTTTTTGTGTGTGTGAGAGTAGGAGCGAATGTGATTGTGGGTGACTGTGTGTGTTGTTGAGTGCAGGTGTGTGAGTATGTGCAGGTGTGTGTAATTGAGTGTGTTTGGATTGGCGTGTGAATGCGCATTTGGGTGCAGGTGTGGGAATTTGTGTCCAAGAGATTGTGTTAGTGTGTTCAGGTGTGTGATTGATGTAGAGGGGTTATGTGGACGAGTAGGAGACTGAGTGTGTCTTCGTATGTTAGTGTTCTTGCTTGTGTGTATTCACGTGTATGTGAGTACACGAGTGTGTTTGTATGTGTGAGGGTGCTTTTAGGTGTTTGTGAATGTGACTGCAGGTGTATGTGTGGGTGATGGCTTGTTCGTCTGTTCCGGTGTAAGGATGTGAGTGTTTGTATATACCTATTTGTGTTTTTGTGTTTGTATGTGTGTATGAGGGTGTATGTATGTATGTGCAAGTGGGTGGCGTATGTGTCTGTGTACATGGGCACGTGTGTGAATTTTTGAATATGTGCAGGAGTGAGAGTGTGCATGAGGGTGTGTGTTTCTGTAGGTTTGAGTATGTGAGTGGTTATATATGTGAGGTTTATGGGTGTGAGTTTTTCTTAGTGAGTATATATGTGTTTACATGATGTGAGTGTGTGTAAGTGTGTATGATAGTGTGTGGGAGTGTGTAGGTTTGAGTGTATGTGAGGGGGATGGTGTGAGTACGTGTGTGAATGTGTGTACACGTGTATGATTGTTGATGTTTGTGAGTGTGTGTGACTGCATGTGTGTGTGTGAGTGTGTCTACATAGGTGAGTGTTTGAGATTGTGTGTGTGAGTGCATTTGTGGGTGAGTGTGAGTGCGAGTGAGTCTTGGAGCGTGTGTATGTGTGTGGGGGCTGTTTGTGTATGTCTATGTGTGTTTGTGTGTGTTTGTATGTGTATGAGTGTGAGTGAGTTTTTGTGTGCAGTTGATAAATGACTAAGTTAACCCAAGCATTGGTGGCCCATGCCTTGCTTCTTAGGCATTAGGAATGCTGAGTTTAGCAGCATTGTTTGTGGAGACTAGCCTAGAAATCAAATCTCACCATGAAAAATAAGCTGGATCTGTCCCACACCTTTCATTCCAGCAATGGAATGCTGAGATTAGCAGACAAGCAGTTGTAGGCCACCACGTTCAAAAAAATTGCCAACGGAGGAAAAATGAAACTGGGCAAGGTGGTCAAAGACTGTTTTCCCAGCTAATGTAGAAAGCTGAAATTTGGGGGATTGTGGTGTCAGACTGTGTGTGTGTGTGTGTGTGTGTGTGCATGCGTGTGTGTGAGTTTGAGTAAGTGTGTGAGTCAGTGAATGTAAGTGTGTGTGTTCAAGTGTGGGTGAGTGTGTGAGTGTGAGTGTGTGTATTTGTGTGTTTATTTGTGTGAGTCTACTTTTGAGTGAGTGTGAATGTGTGAGTGCATTTGTGTGTACATGTGTATTGGAATGTGAGTTTGAGTGAGTGTGTGTTCTTCTACGTCAATGTGTTGACATCCGGGTATTCACGTGGGAGTGAGAATGTATGTGTGTGTATGTGTGAGGGTGTTTTTGGGTGGGTGTGTGGATGTGAAAGTAGGGGCATGTGTGTGTGTTTGCTTGTTTGTGTTCACGTTTGTGTTACTGTTTATGTATATCTATATGTGTTTGTGTGTTTGTATGGGTCAATGAGAGTGTGTGTATGTGTGCTTCTGCATGTGTCTGTGTACTTGTGTAAGAGTGTGAATTTGTGAATGTGTGTGAGTGATTGTGTGCATGCAGGTGTGTGTTTCTGTATGACTGATTGTATGAGTGTGCACCTAGGTGAGTGTTTATGTCTGTGAGTGTGATTGTGAATCAGCCTGTGTGAGTTTCTGTGTGTATGTGTTGTGAGAGTTTGTGTTTGGTGGTGTGTTTTTGAGTCAGTGTGTGAGTGTATATGTGGGTACTTGTGAGTGAGTGTGGGAGTGTGTATGACGGTGTGTGGGCGAGAATGTGTGAGAGTATACGAGGCTGAAGGTGTGAGTGAGTGTGTGAATGTGTGTACATGTGTTTGTTGGTAGGTGATTGTTTGTCTGACTGATTTTGTGTGTGTGTTTCTGTGAGTGAGAGGGTGAAAGTTGTAGGTGTGTACATGTGTGTGAGTGTGTGAGTTGTGTGTAAGTGTGTGAGTGTTTCTGTAGGTGAGGGTTTAATTGTAATTGAATGATTCTGTCAGTGTGTGTGTGAATGAGTGTGTTTGCTTGTTTGTGGGTGTGAGCCTGTGTATTTGAATTTGTGTATGACTGTGTATTTTTGTGTCTGTGTGAGACAGTTTGCATATGTATGGGCATATGTGTGTAAGTATGTTTATCTGTGTGTTGTGTGTGAGTGTGTGTGAGAATGTGCATGTGTGTGTGAGTGAGTGTAAGTGTGTTTGGGTCAGAGTGTGAGTGGGTGTTCGGTGCAGGTGTGTGAGTGTGTGTCTGTTTGTGAGTGTGCTGAGATTATTTTTGTGAGTATAACAGTGAGTCTGTGTCTTCGTTTCTGTTAGTTGAGTGTATTCAGGTGTGTTTGGTATGCCTGTGAGGATGTACATGTTTGTGTGTGTGTGAGGGTGAGAGTGTCAGTGTTTTTTTTGGGTGTGATCATGTGTGAGTGAGAGCTGGCATCTGTGTATGTGTGTTTTAGTTTGTGGTTGTGTAGGTTTGTGAGTGTGACTCTGTGTGTGTGTTTGTGTGTGAGTCTATTTTTGAGTGTGAGTGTGAAGATGGGAGTGCATTTGTGTGTCCATGTGTATTTGAAAGGGATTCTCTTTTTTGTGTGTGTGAGAGTAGGAGCGAATGTGATTGTGGGTGACTGTGTGTGTTGTTGAGTGCAGGTGTGTGAGTATGTGCAGGTGTGTGTAATTGAGTGTGTTTGGATTGGCGTGTGAATGCGCATTTGGGTGCAGGTGTGGGAATTTGTGTCCAAGAGATTGTGTTAGTGTGTTCAGGTGTGTGATTGATGTAGAGGGGTTATGTGGACGAGTAGGAGACTGAGTGTGTCTTCGTATGTTAGTGTTCTTGCTTGTGTGTATTCACGTGTATGTGAGTACACGAGTGTGTTTGTATGTGTGAGGGTGCTTTTAGGTGTTTGTGAATGTGACTGCAGGTGTATGTGTGGGTGATGGCTTGTTCGTCTGTTCCGGTGTAAGGATGTGAGTGTTTGTATATACCTATTTGTGTTTTTGTGTTTGTATGTGTGTATGAGGGTGTATGTATGTATGTGCAAGTGGGTGGCGTATGTGTCTGTGTACATGGGCACGTGTGTGAATTTTTGAATATGTGCAGGAGTGAGAGTGTGCATGAGGGTGTGTGTTTCTGTAGGTTTGAGTATGTGAGTGGTTATATATGTGAGGTTTATGGGTGTGAGTTTTTCTTAGTGAGTATATATGTGTTTACATGATGTGAGTGTGTGTAAGTGTGTATGATAGTGTGTGGGAGTGTGTAGGTTTGAGTGTATGTGAGGGGGATGGTGTGAGTACGTGTGTGAATGTGTGTACACGTGTATGATTGTTGATGTTTGTGAGTGTGTGTGACTGCATGTGTGTGTGTGAGTGTGTCTACATAGGTGAGTGTTTGAGATTGTGTGTGTGAGTGCATTTGTGGGTGAGTGTGAGTGCGAGTGAGTCTTGGAGCGTGTGTATGTGTGTGGGGGCTGTTTGTGTATGTCTATGTGTGTTTGTGTGTGTTTGTATGTGTATGAGTGTGAGTGAGTTTTTGTGTGCAGTTGATAAATGACTAAGTTAACCCAAGCATTGGTGGCCCATGCCTTGCTTCTTAGGCATTAGGAATGCTGAGTTTAGCAGCATTGTTTGTGGAGACTAGCCTAGAAATCAAATCTCACCATGAAAAATAAGCTGGATCTGTCCCACACCTTTCATTCCAGCAATGGAATGCTGAGATTAGCAGACAAGCAGTTGTAGGCCACCACGTTCAAAAAAATTGCCAACGGAGGAAAAATGAAACTGGGCAAGGTGGTCAAAGACTGTTTTCCCAGCTAATGTAGAAAGCTGAAATTTGGGGGATTGTGGTGTCAGACTGTGTGTGTGTGTGTGTGTGTGTGTGCATGCGTGTGTGTGAGTTTGAGTAAGTGTGTGAGTCAGTGAATGTAAGTGTGTGTGTTCAAGTGTGGGTGAGTGTGTGAGTGTGAGTGTGTGTATTTGTGTGTTTATTTGTGTGAGTCTACTTTTGAGTGAGTGTGAATGTGTGAGTGCATTTGTGTGTACATGTGTATTGGAATGTGAGTTTGAGTGAGTGTGTGTTCTTCTACGTCAATGTGTTGACATCTGGGTATTCACGTGGGAGTGAGAATGTATGTGTGTGTATGTGTGAGGGTGTTTTTGGGTGGGTGTGTGGATGTGAAAGTAGGGGCATGTGTGTGTGTTTGCTTGTTTGTGTTCACGTTTGTGTTACTGTTTATGTATATCTATATGTGTTTGTGTGTTTGTATGGGTCAATGAGAGTGTGTGTATGTGTGCTTCTGCATGTGTCTGTGTACTTGTGTAAGAGTGTGAATTTGTGAATGAGTGTGAGTGAATGTGTGCATGCAGGTGTGTGTTTCTGTATGACTGATTGTATTAGTGTGCACCTAGGTGAGTGTTTATGTCTGTGAGTGTGATTGTGAATCAGCCTGTGTGAGTTTCTGTGTGTATGTGTTGTGAGAGTTTGTGTTTGGTGGTGTGTTTTTGAGTCAGTGTGTGAGTGTATATGTGGGTACTTGTGAGTGAGTGTGGGAGTGTGTATGACGGTGTGTGGGCGAGAATGTGTGAGAGTATACGAGGCTGAAGGTGTGAGTGAGTGTGTGAATGTGTGTACATGTGTTTGTTGGTAGGTGATTGTTTGTCTGACTGATTTTGTGTGTGTGTTTCTGTGAGTGAGAGGGTGAAAGTTGTAGGTGTGTACATGTGAGTGAGTGTGTGAGTTGTGTGTAAGTGTGTGAGTGTTTCTGTAGGTGAGGGTTTAATTGTAATTGAATGATTCTGTCAGTGTGTGTGTGAATGAGTGTGTTTGCTTGTTTGTGGGTGTGAGCCTGTGTATTTGAATTTGTGTATGACTGTGTATTTTTGTGTCTGTGTGAGACAGTTTGCATATGTATGGGCATATGTGTGTAAGTATGTTTATCTGTGTGTTGTGTGTGAGTGTGTGTGAGAATGTGCATGTGTGTGTGAGTGAGTGTAAGTGTGTTTGGGTCAGAGTGTGAGTGGGTGTTCGGTGCAGGTGTGTGAGTGTGTGTCTGTTTGTGAGTGTGCTGAGATTATTTTTGTGAGTATAACAGTGAGTCTGTGTCTTCGTTTCTGTTAGTTGAGTGTATTCAGGTGTGTTTGGTATGCCTGTGAGGATGTACATGTTTGTGTGTGTGTGAGGGTGAGAGTGTCAGTGTTTTTTTTGGGTGTGATCATGTGTGAGTGAGAGCTGGCATCTGTGTATGTGTGTTTTAGTTTGTGGTTGTGTAGGTTTGTGAGTGTGACTCTGTGTGTGTGTTTGTGTGTGAGTCTATTTTTGAGTGTGAGTGTGAAGATGGGAGTGCATTTGTGTGTCCATGTGTATTTGAAAGGGATTCTCTTTTTTGTGTGTGTGAGAGTAGGAGCGAATGTGATTGTGGGTGACTGTGTGTGTTGTTGAGTGCAGGTGTGTGAGTATGTGCAGGTGTGTGTAATTGAGTGTGTTTGGATTGGCGTGTGAATGCGCATTTGGGTGCAGGTGTGGGAATTTGTGTCCAAGAGATTGTGTTAGTGTGTTCAGGTGTGTGATTGATGTAGAGGGGTTATGTGGACGAGTAGGAGACTGAGTGTGTCTTCGTATGTTAGTGTTCTTGCTTGTGTGTATTCACGTGTATGTGAGTACACGAGTGTGTTTGTATGTGTGAGGGTGCTTTTAGGTGTTTGTGAATGTGACTGCAGGTGTATGTGTGTGTGATGGCTTGTTCGTCTGTTCCGGTGTATGGATGTGAGTGTTTGTATATACCTATTTGTGTTTTTGTGTTTGTATGTGTGTATGAGGGTGTATGTATGTATGTGCAAGTGGGTGGCGTATGTGTCTGTGTACATGGGTACGTGTGTGAATTTTTGAATATGTGCAGGAGTGAGAGTGTGCATGAGGGTGTGTGTTTCTGTAGGTTTGAGTATGTGAGTGGTTATATATGTGAGGTTTATGGGTGTGAGTTTTTCTTAGTGAGTATATATGTGTTTACATGATGTGAGTGTGTGTGTGTATGATAGTGTGTGGGAGTGTGTAGGTTTGAGTGTATGTGAGGGGGATGGTGTGAGTACGTGTGTGAATGTGTGTACACGTGTATGATTGTTGATGTTTGTGAGTGTGTGTGACTGCATGTGTGTGTGTGAGTGTGTCTACATAGGTGACTGTTTGAGATTGTGTGTGTGAGTGCATGTGTGGGTGAGTGTGAGTGCGAGTGAGTCTTGGAGCGTGTGTATGTGTGTGGGGGCTGTTTGTGTATGTCTATGTGTGTTTGTGTGTGTTTGTATGTGTATGAGTGTGAGTGAGTTTTTGTGTGCAGTTGATAAATGACTAAGTTAACCCAAGCATTGGTGGCCCATGCCTTGCTTCTTAGGCATTAGGAATGCTGAGTTTAGCAGCATTGTTTGTGGAGACTAGCCTAGAAATCAAATCTCACCATGAAAAATAAGCTGGATCTGTCCCACACCTTTCATTCCAGCAATGGGATGCTGAGATTAGCAGACAAGCAGTTGTAGGCCACCACGTTCAAAAAAATTGCCAAAGGAGGAAAAATGAAACTGGGCAAGGTGGTCAAAGACTGTTTTCCCAGCTAATGTAGAAAGCTGAAATTTGGGGGATTGTGGTGTCAGACTGTGTGTGTGTGTGTGTGTGTGTGTGTGCATGCGTGTGTGTGAGTTTGAGTAAGTGTGTGAGTCAGTGAATGTAAGTGTGTGTGTTCAAGTGTGGGTGAGTGTGTGAGTGTGAGTGTGTGTATTTGTGTGTTTATTTGTGTGAGTCTACTTTTGAGTGAGTGTGAATGTGTGAGTGCATTTGTGTGTACATGTGTATTGGAATGTGAGTTTGAGTGAGTGTGTGTTCTTCTACGTCAATGTGTTGACATCTGGGTATTCACGTGGGAGTGAGAATGTATGTGTGTGTATGTGTGAGGGTGTTTTTGGGTGGGTGTGTGGATGTGAAAGTAGGGGCATGTGTGTGTGTTTGCTTGTTTGTGTTCACGTTTGTGTTACTGTTTATGTATATCTATATGTGTTTGTGTGTTTGTATGGGTCAATGAGAGTGTGTGTATGTGTGCTTCTGCATGTGTCTGTGTACTTGTGTAAGAGTGTGAATTTGTGAATGTGTGTGAGTGAATGTGTGCATGCAGGTGTGTGTTTCTGTATGACTGATTGTATGAGTGTGCACCTAAGTGAGTGTTTATGTCTGTGAGTGTGATTGTGAATCAGCCTGTGTGAGTTTCTGTGTGTATGTGTTGTGAGAGTTTGTGTTTGGTGGTGTGTTTTTGAGTCAGTGTGTGAGTGTATATGTGGGTACTTGTGAGTGAGTGTGGGAGTGTGTATGACGGTGTGTGGGCGAGAATGTGTGAGAGTATACGAGGCTGAAGGTGTGAGTGAGTGTGTGAATGTGTGTACATGTGTTTGTTGGTAGGTGATTGTTTGTCTGACTGATTTTGTGTGTGTGTTTCTGTGAGTGAGAGGGTGAAAGTTGTAGGTGTGTACATGTGTGTGAGTGTGTGAGTTGTGTGTAAGTGTGTGAGTGTTTCTGTAGGTGAGGGTTTAATTGTAATTGAATGATTCTGTCAGTGTGTGTGTGAATGAGTGTGTTTGCTTGTTTGTGGGTGTGAGCCTGTGTATTTGAATTTGTGTATGATTCTGTATTTTTGTGTCTGTGTGAGACAGTTTGCATGTGTATGGGCATATGTGTGTAAGTATGTTTATCTGTGTGTTGTGTGTGAGTGTGTGTGAGAATGTGCATGTGTGTGTGAGTGAGTGTAAGTGTGTTTGGGTCAGAGTGTGAGTGGGTGTTCAGTGCAGGTGTGTGAGTGTGTGTCTGTTTGTGAGTGTGCTGAGATTATTTTTGTGAGTATAACAGTGAGTCTGTGTCTTCGTTTCTGTTAGTTGAGTGTATTCAGGTGTGTTTGGTATGCCTGTGAGGATGTACATGTTTGTGTGTGTGTGAGGGTGAGAGTGTCAGTGTTTTTTTTTGGGTGTGATCATGTGTGAGTGAGAGCTGGCATCTGTGTATGTGTGTTTTAGTTTGTGGTTGTGTAGGTTTGTGAGTGTGACTCTGTGTGTGTGTTTGTGTGTGAGTCTATTTTTGAGTGTGAGTGTGAAGATGGGAGTGCATTTGTGTGTCCATGTGTATTTGAAAGGGATTCTCTTTTTTGTGTGTGTGAGAGTAGGAGCGAATGTGATTGTGGGTGACTGTGTGTGTTGTTGAGTGCAGGTGTGTGAGTATGTGCAGGTGTGTGTAATTGAGTGTGTTTGGATTGGCGTGTGAATGCGCATTTGGGTGCAGGTGTGGGAATTTGTGTCCAAGAGATTGTGTTAGTGTGTTCAGGTGTGTGATTGATGTAGAGGGGTTATGTGGACGAGTAGGAGACTGAGTGTGTCTTCGTATGTTAGTGTTCTTGCTTGTGTGTATTCACGTGTATGTGAGTACACGAGTGTGTTTGTATGTGTGAGGGTGCTTTTAGGTGTTTGTGAATGTGACTGCAGGTGTATGTGTGGGTGATGGCTTGTTCGTCTGTTCCGGTGTAAGGATGTGAGTGTTTGTATATACCTATTTGTGTTTTTGTGTTTGTATGTGTGTATGAGGGTGTATGTATGTATGTGCAAGTGGGTGGCGTATGTGTCTGTGTACATGGGCACGTGTGTGAATTTTTGAATATGTGCAGGAGTGAGAGTGTGCATGAGAGTGTGTGTTTCTGTAGGTTTGAGTATGTGAGTGGTTATATATGTGAGGTTTATGGGTGTGAGTTTTTCTTAGTGAGTATATATGTGTTTACATGATGTGAGTGTGTGTAAGTGTGTATGATAGTGTGTGGGAGTGTGTAGGTTTGAGTGTATGTGAGGGGGATGGTGTGAGTACGTGTGTGAATGTGTGTACACGTGTATGATTGTTGATGTTTGTGAGTGTGTGTGACTGCATGTGTGTGTGTGAGTGTGTCTACACAGGTGAGTGTTTGAGATTGTGTGTGTGAGTGCATGTGTGGGTGAGTGTGAGTGCGAGTGAGTCTTGGAGCGTGTGTATGTGTGTGGGGGCTGTTTGTGTATGTCTATGTGTGTTTGTGTGTGTTTGTATGTGTATGAGTGTGAGTGAGTTTTTGTGTGCAGTTGATAAATGACTAAGTTAACCCAAGCATTGGTGGCCCATGCCTTGCTTCTTAGGCATTAGGAATGCTGAGTTTAGCAGCATTGTTTGTGGAGACTAGCCTAGAAATCAAATCTCACCATGAAAAATAAGCTGGATCTGTCCCACACCTTTCATTCCAGCAATGGGATGCTGAGATTAGCAGACAAGCAGTTGTAGGCCACCACGTTCAAAAAAATTGCCAAAGGAGGAAAAATGAAACTGGGCAAGGTGGTCAAAGACTGTTTTCCCAGCTAATGTAGAAAGCTGAAATTTGGGGGATTGTGGTGTCAGACTGTGTGTGTGTGTGTGTGTGTGTGTGCATGCGTGTGTGTGAGTTTGAGTAAGTGTGTGAGTCAGTGAATGTAAGTGTGTGTGTTCAAGTGTGGGTGAGTTTGTGAGTGTGAGTGTGTGTATTTGTGTGTTTATTTGTGTGAGTCTACTTTTGAGTGAGTGTGAATGTGTGAGTGCATTTGTGTGTACATGTGTATTGGAATGTGAGTTTGAGTGAGTGTGTGTTCTTCTACGTCAATGTGTTGACATCCGGGTATTCACGTGGGAGTGAGAATGTATGTGTGTGTATGTGTGAGGGTGTTTTTGGGTGGGTGTGTGGATGTGAAAGTAGGGGCATGTGTGTGTGTTTGCTTGTTTGTGTTCACGTTTGTGTTACTGTTTATGTATATCTATATGTGTTTGTGTGTTTGTATGGGTCAATGAGAGTGTGTGTATGTGTGCTTCTGCATGTGTCTGTGTACTTGTGTAAGAGTGTGAATTTGTGAATGTGTGTGAGTGAATGTGTGCATGCAGGTGTGTGTTTCTGTATGACTGATTGTATGAGTGTGCACCTAGGTGAGTGTTTATGTCTGTGAGTGTGATTGTGAATCAGCCTGTGTGAGTTTCTGTGTGTATGTGTTGTGAGAGTTTGTGTTTGGTGGTGTGTTTTTGAGTCAGTGTGTGAGTGTATATGTGGGTACTTGTGAGTGAGTGTGGGAGTGTGTATGACGGTGTGTGGGCGAGAATGTGTGAGAGTATACGAGGCTGAAGGTGTGAGTGAGTGTGTGAATGTGTGTACATGTGTTTGTTGGTAGGTGATTGTTTGTCTGACTGATTTTGTGTGTGTGTTTCTGTGAGTGAGAGGGTGAAAGTTGTAGGTGTGTACATGTGTGTGAGTGTGTGAGTTGTGTGTAAGTGTGTGAGTGTTTCTGTAGGTGAGGGTTTAATTGTAATTGAATGATTCTGTCAGTGTGTGTGTGAATGAGTGTGTTTGCTTGTTTGTGGGTGTGAGCCTGTGTATTTGAATTTGTGTATGATTCTGTATTTTTGTGTCTGTGTGAGACAGTTTGCATGTGTATGGGCATATGTGTGTAAGTATGTTTATCTGTGTGTTGTGTGTGAGTGTGTGTGAGAATGTGCATGTGTGTGTGAGTGAGTGTAAGTGTGTTTGGGTCAGAGTGTGAGTGGGTGTTCGGTGCAGGTGTGTGAGTGTGTGTCTGTTTGTGAGTGTGCTGAGATTATTTTTGTGAGTATAACAGTGAGTCTGTGTCTTCGTTTCTGTTAGTTGAGTGTATTCAGGTGTGTTTGGTATGCCTGTGAGGATGGACATGTTTGTGTGTGTGTGAGGGTGAGAGTGTCAGTGTTTTTTTTTGGGTGTGATCATGTGTGAGTGAGAGCTGGCATCTGTGTATGTGTGTTTTAGTTTGTGGTTGTGTAGGTTTGTGAGTGTGACTCTGTGTGTGTGTTTGTGTGTGAGTCTATTTTTGAGTGTGAGTGTGAAGATGGGAGTGCATTTGTGTGTCCATGTGTATTTGAAAGGGATTTTCTTTTTTGTGTGTGTGAGAGTAGGAGCGAATGTGATTGAGGGTGACTGTGTGTGTTGTTGAGTGCAGGTGTGTGAGTATGTGCAGGTGTGTGTAATTGAGTGTGTTTGGATTGGCGTGTGAATGCGCATTTGGGTGCAGGTGTGGGAATTTGTGTCCAAGAGATTGTGTTAGTGTATTCAGGTGTGTGATTGATGTAGAGGGGTTATGTGGACGAGTAGGAGACTGAGTGTGTCTTCGTATGTTAGTGTTCTTGCTTGTGTGTATTCACGTGTATGTGAGTACACGAGTGTGTTTGTATGTGTGAGGGTGTTTTTAGGTGTTTGTGAATGTGACTGCAGGTGTATGTGTGGGTGATGGCTTGTTCGTCTGTTCCGGTGTAAGGATGTGAGTGTTTGTATATACCTATTTGTGTTTTTGTGTTTGTATGTGTGTATGAGGGTGTATGTATGTATGTGCAAGTGGGTGGCATATGTGTCTGTGTACATGGGCACGTGTGTGAATTTTTGAATATGTGCAGGAGTGAGAGTGTGCATGAGGGTGTGTGTTTCTGTAGGTTTGAGTATGTGAGTGGTTATATATGTGAGGTTTATGGGTGTGAGTTTTTCTTAGTGAGTATATATGTGTTTACATGATGTGAGTGTGTGTAAGTGTGTATGATAGTGTGTGGGAGTGTGTAGGTTTCAGTGTATGTGAGGGGGATGGTGTGAGTACGTGTGTGAATGTGTGTACACGTGTATGATTGTTGATGTTTGTGAGTGTGTGTGACTGCATGTGTGTGTGTGAGTGTGTCTACATAGGTGAGTGTTTGAGATTGTGTGTGTGAGTGCATTTGTGGGTGAGTGTGAGTGCGAGTGAGTCTTGGAGCGTGTGTATGTGTGTGGGGGCTGTTTGTGTATGTCTATGTGTGTTTGTGTGTGTTTGTATGTGTATGAGTGTGAGTGAGTTTTTGTGTGCAGTTGATAAATGACTAAGTTAACCCAAGCATTGGTGGCCCATGCCTTGCTTCTTAGGCATTAGGAATGCTGAGTTTAGCAGCATTGTTTGTGGAGACTAGCCTAGAAATCAAATCTCACCATGAAAAATAAGCTGGATCTGTCCCACACCTTTCATTCCAGCAATGGAATGCTGAGATTAGCAGACAAGCAGTTGTAGGCCACCACGTTCAAAAAAATTGCCAACGGAGGAAAAATGAAACTGGGCAAGGTGGTCAAAGACTGTTTTCCCAGCTAATGTAGAAAGCTGAAATTTGGGGGATTGTGGTGTCAGACTGTGTGTGTGTGTGTGTGTGTGTGTGCATGCGTGTGTGTGAGTTTGAGTAAGTGTGTGAGTCAGTGAATATAAGTGTGTGTGTTCAAGTGTGGGTGAGTGTGTGAGTGTGAGTGTGTGTATTTGTGTGTTTATTTGTGTGAGTCTACTTTTGAGTGAGTGTGAATGTGTGAGTGCATTTGTGTGTACATGTGTATTGGAATGTGAGTTTGAGTGAGTGTGTGTTCTTCTACGTCAATGTGTTGACATCTGGGTATTCACGTGGGAGTGAGAATGTATGTGTGTGTATGTGTGAGGGTGTTTTTGGGTGGGTGTGTGGATGTGAAAGTAGGGGCATGTGTGTGTGTTTGCTTGTTTGTGTTCACGTTTGTGTTACTGTTTATGTATATCTATATGTGTTTGTGTGTTTGTATGGGTCAATGAGAGTGTGTGTATGTGTGCTTCTGCATGTGTCTGTGTACTTGTGTAAGAGTGTGAATTTGTGAATGAGTGTGAGTGAATGTGTGCATGCAGGTGTGTGTTTCTGTATGACTGATTGTATGAGTGTGCACCTAGGTGAGTGTTTATGTCTGTGAGTGTGATTGTGAATCAGCCTGTGTGAGTTTCTGTGTGTATGTGTTGTGAGAGTTTGTGTTTGGTGGTGTGTTTTTGAGTCAGTGTGTGAGTGTATATGTGGGTACTTGTGAGTGAGTGTGGGAGTGTGTATGACGGTGTGTGGGCGAGAATGTGTGAGAGTATACGAGGCTGAAGGTGTGAGTGAGTGTGTGAATGTGTGTACATGTGTTTGTTGGTAGGTGATTGTTTGTCTGACTGATTTTGTGTGTGTGTTTCTGTGAGTGAGAGGGTGAAAGTTGTAGGTGTGTACATGTGTGTGAGTGTGTGAGTTGTGTGTAAGTGTGTGAGTGTTTCTGTAGGTGAGGGTTTAATTGTAATTGAATGATTCTGTCAGTGTGTGTGTGAATGAGTGTGTTTGCTTGTTTGTGGGTGTGAGCCTGTGTATTTGAATTTGTGTATGACTGTGTATTTTTGTGTCTGTGTGAGACAGTTTGCATATGTATGGGCATATGTGTGTAAGTATGTTTATCTGTGTGTTGTGTGTGAGTGTGTGTGAGAATGTGCATGTGTGTGTGAGTGAGTGTAAGTGTGTTTGGGTCAGAGTGTGAGTGGGTGTTCGGTGCAGGTGTGTGAGTGTGTGTCTGTTTGTGAGTGTGCTGAGATTATTTTTGTGAGTATAACAGTGAGTCTGTGTCTTCGTTTCTGTTAGTTGAGTGTATTCAGGTGTGTTTGGTATGCCTGTGAGGATGTACATGTTTGTGTGTGTGTGAGGGTGAGAGTGTCAGTGTTTTTTTTGGGTGTGATCATGTGTGAGTGAGAGCTGGCATCTGTGTATGTGTGTTTTAGTTTGTGGTTGTGTAGGTTTGTGAGTGTGACTCTGTGTGTGTGTTTGTGTGTGAGTCTATTTTTGAGTGTGAGTGTGAAGATGGGAGTGCATTTGTGTGTCCATGTGTATTTGAAAGGGATTCTCTTTTTTGTGTGTGTGAGAGTAGGAGCGAATGTGATTGTGGGTGACTGTGTGTGTTGTTGAGTGCAGGTGTGTGAGTATGTGCAGGTGTGTGTAATTGAGTGTGTTTGGATTGGCGTGTGAATGCGCATTTGGGTGCAGGTGTGGGAATTTGTGTCCAAGAGATTGTGTTAGTGTGTTCAGGTGTGTGATTGATGTAGAGGGGTTATGTGGACGAGTAGGAGACTGAGTGTGTCTTCGTATGTTAGTGTTCTTGCTTGTGTGTATTCA